>NC_143565.1:3698823-4002794 GCF_054136105.1 Typopeltis vanoorti | reverse complement strand
TCTAACTCCTTTTACAGCACTCTTTCCTCCATTCCTAAGCTTCTTCAACAACCTCCAGAATATTTTGCCACCTTCTTGATATTTATTTTCTATATTCTTGCCAAAGTTCTCCCATGACTTTTGTTTAGCTAGTTTTACACAGTGTTTTGCATTCTTGCATTTTTCTCTGTATTCTCTAAGAGCACAAGCTGACTTATTTGCCAGGAACTTTTGATATGCTTTCTTCTTTTCCTTCACTGTCTCTTTAACTTCCTATGTCCACCATGGAGTTCTAATTTTTCTATCCTTGCAGACAACTTTACCACATGCCTCTCTAGCTGAATCAATCAGGGTTTTCTTCAAGGCTTGCCACTGAATCTCCAAGGCTCGATTTCTGTTCTCAAACTCTTTCATTTTTTCTTCAATAATCTTTGTGCATTTTAGTCTACAGCTCACATCTGAGAGTTGCTCAACTTTTATTCGCTTTAAAACTTTCTTACATGTTATTCTTTTCAATGTGAAATTCAATTTTATCCTGCTCAAGACTAAATAGTGATCACTTCCAATTTCAAATCCTCTGTACACTCTGGTGTCACTGCACCAGGGAGAAAATATCACTATCAACAATAACATAGTCAATGAGGCTTTTCTTATTCGTTGCCTCTTCTCTCGTTGTGAATTTGTCCAAATTTTTATATTGGAACATGGTGTAAGTAATAACCAGTCCATGTCCTGAGCAGAAATCCAACAGGTATTTGCCATTATTATTAGCTTTGCTCTTTTCTCCAAATTTTCCCAAAACATTTTTGTATGTCTGACAATCACTTCCTATTCTGCTATTTAGATCCCCAACAAGGATCAACTTTTCCTTTTTCATCGTGTCAGTTGCTTTTTCTAAAGCTTCAAAAAATTCCTCCACCTTCTACCTTAGTAGAACCTTCTGTCAGACCATAAGCACAAATAAGTCTCATTGTCCAGTTCCCCATTCTGATATTTGCCCAAATCACTCTACTTGATACTGCCTGCCATTCAAGAAGATGAGCCTTGTATTTTGTTTTGAATACTATGGCTACTCCTTCTTTTCCTTGATTGTCATTGCCTGAATATAACATTTTGTATTTATTGCTCAGAAAGATCTCACCAGTTTTTGTCTTTTTTGTTTTAGTCATCCCTATTATGTCGATCTGGTACTTATCTAATTCCTCCGCTAGCTCCATTTCTTTGCCATTCAGGCTTCTTATTGATAGTACAGATCTTTAACTCTGGTGATGTTGAGTTGGGGTGTGTTTTCAGATTTGTTCCAGTAGCTGACTTTTCGCTTTCGTCCTGGTTCCCTGGTGAAAACAACGGACACCTTTTATACCCAAGAAAAAATACTTTCCACATTCATATCTCCTCCAGTGATTTTTATTTAATAAGGTTAAAACACCTTATGGTAACTTGTTCTGGTAAAATACTTATAAGCGCTGTATTACTAAATCTTTGGTATTTCTAGCCTGGCTTCCACTGATGAGACCTCAATAAAGGTCGAAACCGGTCTGGGTAGTGGCCCCTTGCCTTTAATACAAAACATCATACATCCCCTTCTTGGAGATGTGTTTTGGCATTAAGGGTAAATATTAAGATTAGTGATCAGAGCTTATGCCACCTTTACCACGAGTTGCCTTGATCTTGCACTACCTGTAGGATCAGCTAGACTTGCATCACTTGCAGGCGCAAACTTGACTTGTTTGTCTGTTTACTTACTTGGGAAATGGAGTAAAACCAGGTTTAAAATTGCTTGGTGTTTTTAATAGGCGTGAAATTTTGTCATGTTGTACCATCATTTTGTATTTTGGTTTAACTAATAGGAATACAATTTGGTCGGCTAAATCCCAAATTGCCAGCCCATCCTCGTTTGTTCAGTATCCAGGTAGATACCCAGCAGGGTGCACCACGAGAAGGTGAGGATTGGACATTAGGTCAGAAGCCCTGGTCGGTTCTCCGCATTTCTTTAAAGGTTATGTGGAGGTCTCCTCTCAGTTATACAGCTTTCACCCTTAAGCACTCCAAATATATATCTTTAACATATATATATATATATATATATATATATTGGTGTACAAACTATATATAAAAGATCAGTATAACAATATTCATAAATGAAACATTTTTAAAGATATAATAGCTAATAAATAAGTAAAATGGCATAAAATCAGTGTGAAAAACCATATTTAAAAGATGGGTATAAAAAAGTATAAAAAAAAAACTATTAAGGTTCATAAAAAGCACATAAAAAACAGTTTTTAAAAGCATATTGACAATAAGTTATATGATATGACAAAAATTAATACTCTGTAAAAATTTAAAAGCCACGATGATGACTGATGAGTGATAAAATCTGACAAATCTATAATCATCCTGAGTGTACAGAGCTCAGGAAGGTTATAAAAGTCACTAGAATAATGAGTGCGCTTGTTGGCAAAATGAGAGCATTTGATTAAAATATGAGTAATGGATAGCTTGCCATCATAAAACTCACACATAGCCATGTCTTCACCTCTCAGTAAGGAATGCACAAGATGACTATGACCTTGCCAAGCAAGAACAATTTCCTCTATTCGAATCTTGTGCAGGCTAGACTGCCACAATTTAATTTCAAGCTTAATTTGATAGAGCTTATTATTAGTCTCTCTGCTCCAAAATAGTTGCCACTAGGATAGGAGTTTTTGTCTGATATCTGCCAATAATCTACGTATGGTACAGGCGGATGTGTGAGAAATGAGCTGACCCAGCTGCAGATACTTGTTTCCCTTAATCCCAATGTGATTTGCAATCCATCAGAAGCATACATTGAAGTGTAGCTTCTATAACTGAAAGAAGAGGTGCTGAATTCAAGGGAGCACTGTATGTTTCTGTAACTCTAGACTTGTTACTTCCTGAAAAGGACTTTGCGAGTCTGAATATATTACGCACCTTTGGTAGCAATGGAATCTGATGTATTTTAGTGCAAGCACTATTGCATACACCTCCACTGTAAAGTTGGAACATTCTAGTGATATTTGTGCCCATCTAATGTTGTCTGGAAAGATGGCAAAAGATCCCATTAGTTCCTTTGATTTTGAGTCATCTGTGAAGACAGGCACAAAATCAGAGAATTCAGTTCTATGAACATTGAAGAGCTGCTGGTAGATAACAGGAGGGGTGGACAATTTCAGTAGACTGCTGAAAGAAAAGCTACATACTGGCATGTATGACTGCCATAGTGTGTCGGGTGGTGTCTAAGCTTGTAGGAAAACTATTATCCACAAACCAAAGGGATTTTTGGTAGTCTGGAGAGTGTTATAGAGATTTCTCATCGTGGTCGAAAGACAGTTGGATCTGTGGAGTGCTCTGGCAGGGATATTATTTTAGTAGAAACGGAGACATTATTATGTCTCTGTCTCTTTTAGTTAAACTAAAAGAGACAGAGACAGCTGTTGGTATCGAAGCAACAAAGGTAGATCAATTGTCTTGACATACAGACTAGGAATAGGTAATGAGTGAAATTCCCCAGTTGCAATTCTGATGGTCTGATGATGAACAGGTCTAGCCATCACAGTATGCTCTCCCTGGCAAAAGAATAGAATTCAGATCCATAGTCGAGTTCTGAACATATCAATGCCCACTACAAATGAAGAAAAGAACATCTATCAGCACTCCAGCAGGTGGAAAATAAGGCACGTAGAATGTTTGTTGCTTTACAGCACTTGACATACATCAGTCTTATAACTGATGTATGTGAGGGAGGAAACGGAGTTTGCTGTCAAATATCAGTCACAAGAATTCTGGCTTGCAATGCCACTGGAATTAGTGATTGTGTTAGTCTGAGTTCTGGGTCAGGATTAAGACCATGTCTGCAGCAAAAGTGCACACAAACTGTCTTCTGCTATAAAAATCTTAACCTATTTGCAAGCACCCATTTTGAGATATAATCAATGGCATGCTGCCGCTGTATTTCTATGACCCTCATATTACATAAATCACAGAAGATGGTCAAGTCATTCACATATAAGGCATTATTTACTTCTGGAGAAAGTTGTGTTATTGAGTTTACCTTGATTGCAAAAGGTGTTACTCTTAAAACTGAGCCTTGTGAGACTTCCTCTTGTTGGTTATATGGTAAGGAGAGAGCACTGACATACCTACTATGTGCCACAGCTGCAAAACTGGTGTCACAGTCAGAAAAAAGGGCATATTCTGTGAGTTCTGTTGCTACTGATTGCACGCTTCCTGCGCGAAAATTGACGAAGTTGTGCAAAAGCTACATATCAAATTTAACCAGCCGTTCTTCTGTTGACTGTGCCTCCCTTTGGTAAAACAACTACTGAACATAGGTAAACGTGTAAAAAACCTCGAACAGCACATCAATGTTTTAAATGAAACTTTACTTCCAAAATACAGGCAGTCAAAACTAAATGAGAACAAATTGAAAACCAGCGCAACACAAGCACCACTGCGCCAGCAAAAGAACTTCACCATCTAATCACAGCAACGCTAAATGACTTGATGGAGGCTAAAAAAAAAAACTCAATGCCATCATTTTGAATTTCCCAATGGAAAAGGGAAAATCATTACAAGATGACATCAACAAACTCACTGAAGAATGCGAAATTGATTCTAAGAGTATCATCAGGTGCTACCGTTTCTGGCATATAAATAAAAGGAAGGACGTTATGAACTCACCGCACCTAGTAAAAGTGACTTGCGATATGCCGACAACCTCATCAAATAATAACAACAATCAACAACAAGTTCAAAGACACCTGCCCCTAATCACACATACGTACACAACCAGACCTATCATTTGCACAAAGGGAACAAAGACGCCAGCTTCGAAGACAACTCAAAGAAAAACATCAAAACGGTGAAAACAACTGGATCATCGACTACAGACAAGATAAACTGGTGAAAAAACCAAGTGATGCCACTAGCAGCCACCAAGGACACCAGCATACAGGCACTGCATAGGAAATGTGCAAGACCCATGCGGTCCAACATATGACACACAAAACCATACACATCCACTTCACCAATATCCGTGGCCTAAAATCCAACCTGAATAGTGTCCACTACCACCTACAGTCTACCAAACCTCACCTACTCTTCCTGACAGAAACACAAATCTCACCTCCCCATAACACCACTTATCTCAACCTTCCAAACTACTCACTCTTCAACAACTTTCGTCCCAAGGGTGGTGTCTGCACATACATCCGCTCTGACATACCTTGCCAGAGAGCATCCAACCTAGAATCACCCAACTTTGACTTCCTTTGCTTGAAAATATTCCTTCCCCACTCAGTCCAATTCATCTGCTGTCTCTATCGTTCCCCCAACATGACCAACCACTCTGAGGTTTTTAATTTCCTCTCACTAAAAATCGACTTTCTCCAATCCCACTTTCCCAACAGCGAAATCATCCTCCTAGGAGATTTTAACGTCCACAACACTAGCTGGCTTTTCTCCTCCAGCTGTACAGATCTTGCAGGGAGAGATGCCGAAACATTTGCCATCACTAATGACCTTACACAACTTGTCCAGAAAACCAACCAGAATACCAGATAACCCAAACCACTCCCCAAACACCCTAGATCTCTTCCTCACCAATGACCCCTCCAAATACACAGTGAAAGTAGTGACCCCCTTGGCAATTCTGACCACAACCTAGTGCTCATCTCCTCGCCATGCAACAACATTTACACAGACACTCCCACACAAGAGTAGTTTGGCACTATAACAGTAGCAAGTGGGACAGCCTCCGTAACTTTTATGCCACATTCCAACTATATGGAACCATGGTGCATATCTTTGGGAACAACCCAAACATATTCACTGAGCTTATTACCAAAGTAATCCTAACCGGCATGAATACATACATTCCACACAGCACCTTGAACTGCCATTCCCTAACGAAACCTTGGTTCTCCAAACGATGTGCCAAGGCTGTAGAGATGAAACACCAGACATACCACAACTGACTGAAATCAAGAACCCCATCCTCCTTCAAAGCATACACCGAAGCCCGTCAAAAATGCAAAAAAAACAATCAACACTTCCAAAACAGAGTTCGAAAGAGCAAAAAGCAGGAAACTAGCAGCCTGTCCAAACGGCAGCCGAGCCTTTTGGTCTCTCGCCAAAGAAATTGGCCGTAATTTCTGCCCAACACTATTCCCATCCCTATCACACCCCAAAGGCTCTACTGCATCATCACCCACAGAAAAAGCCAATCTTCTGGCCTCATACTTTGCTTCAAATACATGCATAACTGATAATGGTAAATGTCCCCCAACCATTCCAGACAACCAACATACAATGCCACCCATATCCTTTTGCAAGGATGAGATCAGAAAAATAGTCTCCAAATTAGACACAGAAAAAGTCTCCTGGTCCCGATGGCATTCCCCCAATTGTTCTGAAAGTTTGCGCTCCAGAACTGACCACTATCATATGTCACCTATATATACTCTCCTAATCCACCGGAATCTATCCCATAAACTGGAAATTGGCCTATATTCAGCCCATCCACAAGAAGAGTGACAAGTCATTGCCATCCAATTACTGTCCTATCTCGCTTACCTCAGTCCTGTTAAAGGTAATGGAAAAAATCATCAATTCCCAACTCCTACACCATCTTGAAGACACTCACCAAATAAATGACAACCAGTTATGGATTCCGCCACTGCTGATCAACAGATCTACTCACATACATCACCCATCTCTGGATGAAGGCTATGGAGAGGTTTTCCGAATCTCAAGTGGTTGCACTAGATATCTCCAAAGCCTTTGACCAGGTCTGGCACAAAGGCCTACTAGGCAAACTACCATCATTCGGTCTGACCCACGGCTTCTGTAGGTAAATCGCCAGTTTTCTGTCTGAACGCACACTCTGTGTGATGGTGGACGGCTCCCTATCCTCTCGCTACTCAATTAATGCTGGGGTCCCACAAGGTTCTGTCCTCTCACCAATCCTCTTCCTGCTATATATCAATGACCTACTGCAATTGACCTCCAACCCAATACACAGTTTTGCAGATGACAGCGCACTACACTCTTTGCTTGCATTTGATAAGCCTTACCCTACACAACTCACCTCAACCCACAGAACATCAACCATCGTGACCATCAACTCCGATCTCCAAGCCATCCTCCAATGGGGTTCAGATAACCTCATAAATTTCAATGCCAATAAAACCCAGTTCTGTACTATTTCCCATAAAAAAAGAACTATTTTTTTTCCAATATCCTTTTTAATGATACCCAAATCTCCAGACAGTTTAAGATCTCACTCCTTGGAATCACCCTCACATCAAACCTCTCCTGGCATAAACATATCTCAAACATTGCATCCTCAGCCTCAAAAAATCTAGGATTTCTCTTTTGCTCAAGATGTTACTTCACCCCCGAACAGCTATTAACATTATACAAGTCACAAATCCACCCAACTATTGAATACTGCTCTCACATATGGGGTGGGGCCCCAAAAAGCTCTCTCAAAATGCTCCACTCAGTGCAGAGGAGAGCAATTAGACTTATCAATGATCCATCCCTTACCAACTCCCTACCCCCTCTTTCACACAGACGTATGGTCTCTGCAGTATGTATTATTCTACAAATATTTCCATGGGAAATGCTCATCGGAAATATCATCAATAATTCCTCCGCTCAGTACTAAACTCATTAGAACACGTACAGCTGCTGCACAACATCCCTTCACAGTTCACCTAGAAACAAATAGAACAAGTTTCTTTTCCTCTTCCTTCATCCCTGCAACTGCTGCACTGTGGAACAGTCTCCCACCTGCTGTGTTTCCCAAGGAATACAATTTAAACTCATTCAAATCAAATGTAAATAAATTCCTCCCCCCCCCCCATACACGGTACTAATGTATTATAGGTTGACCAACCAACCTCCTGTGTATGTGCTCAACATAAAAATAAACAGAAAAATAATAACAGTTATCACTTGGACTTAGAAGATTAGCTAGATAAGAAACTTGATAAAATAAACAGAGGAGATATTCCCTCTAAGAACAAAATTATACAGGCTTTTCAGTATTCCCTCTCTCCAAGCAGTGTTATATGCTTTTTCCACATAAAAAAAAACTGATGTTAGATGCATGCATTTTAGGAAGGAATATCTAATGGATACCCCAGCTGGATTAGATGATCCATAGTAGAATGATATATTCAAAAGCCTGATTGTGTTCCAGAAACAAAATTGTTTCTCCCCAGAAATCATAAAAAATGAGAGTTAACCAGTGTTTCCAGAATTTTACAGAAGCAACTGATCAGAGCAATTGGAGAAAGGTATGGGGGGGGGATGGAAAGTTCTGATAAACACCTAAAACAAAAATTAATTTATTTTATGTCTTCTTATATATCCTAAAAGAAAAAGAACAAATTATTACAATTTGATGATATGTGGGGTTAAAGGATTTTAAGATATGTTCTTTCTTGTGGTTATATCAGTTGCATGAACATCATTTTTGTTCTAGGTGTTTATCAGAACTTTCCAGACTATCCCTCCCTTGTAGATGCAGGATACTGTTTTGATCATGAGTCTTACAGCAACTGCTTCCATGCTGGTGTTAATTTAGGTTTGTTGGAAAGGGGGGGATGGTTGTCCGCAAGGATAGCAACTCCTCCGTGGGTAGGTCCATTACCTGTCCTGACCTTATGAATAATGGTAACATTATGGAGAGTCAGATCATCACTTGGCTTCAGGTATGTTTCTGCAGGAAGAAGGATACTGGTTAATCCTTCTGCAAGAGAGCTTTAATGTTGTCTATGTTTTGTTGGAATCCACAATTCTATTGTAGGAATGTTTCCATTATTTCTTTTGGGTGATATTATCTGGCTTCCTATGATGAGCCATTTAGTTTTCATTAGTCCTGGATTTTTTTTTTTCTTTTTTGTGAATTGTGGATAGCCAGAATTCGCCATTTCTTCTTCTGGGAAAATATCCAAGAATTTTTTTAAAAATCAAGCAGAAAAGGAAGAATTCATCACAAAATATTATTACCAGAATCACTTACATTTAATTGTCTTTATTTGTAAAATATTTGGCTAAGTTTCATTGCTGTTGTCAATACAATTATAGGAAAACACAAAAAAGAGATTCAATTGAAAGCACATGATATTATGAGTACTATCAGCTTCAGGAGAATAGCTCCATCTATATTAATAGATATTCAGAATAAATTACAATAAAATAATTTAGTTAATGAATTGAGAAAGTTTTAGACAATTGTTTTGTTCAGGTTTGGGCTGTGAATGTGTGCTTCATAGCTTTCCTTGTACAGTCTTTCCAGAAAAGAATAAAACTTTTGTGTAACACTTTAGTATTGCTCCAGTGAATCCCATGTTTTATAGATAATGTGTGGCTTGCTAAACCAGATTTCTTGGGTTATTTAAGTGAAATGTATTCCTGATGTTCTTCAAGACAAATTTGTGCAGGATGACCAGTTTGTCCATAATAACATAGGTACAAAAGTAGGAGATTCTGTAAACTCCAGGATAAGAAAGATTAGGATATTTGTCTTTAGGTGGGATAAGGACAGTATCAAGTTTGTGAACTGGATGTAAGTTAATCTATTGAAGTAGTCTTCCTATTTTTTCTAAACATCCTTTAACATATGGAATACAAATTCTGGTAATTTCTTCTAGAAGCAGGTTAGGAAGACAGGTATAATTATTATTTTTTCAAAACAGTTTTTGCATTATAACCATTAGACATAAACAAAGCTCTGATAATAAAAAGTTCTTTGTTTAGAAGGAAATCTGTATAACATTTTATGAGCTCTGTTGACTAAAAATTTGATTACGCCACATTTCTGACAAGGGTAATGAGGGTTAGAATCAAAGTATTCACCACTATGAGTTGGTTTTCTATATGCCAAGAACTGTAGCCTGCCATTTGGTTGATGTAGAATGAAAACATACAGAAAAGGAAGACAATTGTTATCTTCTTCTTCCAGGGTAAATTTGATTCTTGAGTTTATTGAATTAATTTTTTCAAGAAATTCAAGAAGTTCGGAGAAGGAGTTCCATACAGCAAATACAACATCAGAATACCAGTACAAAACTGATGGTTTAGGTGAAAATACATCCAGAATATGTTGTTTGAAATATTCCATAAAGTAATTAGCTAGAGTTGGGGAAAGGGGAGACCCAATAGCTATTCCTTCTATCTACTTGTACAGTTTGTTCTAGCAGCTAAAATATCCCGAATTAATGACAAAATCAAATAATTTTACAATATCAGGAGGAAAGTCATTATGAAGTAATTCAATTGTGTCTGTGAGAGGGATATTTGTAAAGAGTGACACTACATCAAAACTTATCAGAAGATCTGTGGGTTGTAGAATAATCCTGAAATTTTATTCTTAAAATCTACTGAATTTTTTGATGAAGGAAGCAGAATTTCTAGTAAATGCAGAAAGAAGATTAGATAGGTATTTTGAAACTTTATACACAACATCTGATGCAGTTCACAACAGGTCTTAATGGTACATTTTCTTTAGGAAGGCAATACAGTGTTGAAGCAAAAGCATGTTGAACTTTTAGCCTTATTGCTATTCTTCATTCCAAAAATGAATTTGCAATTGAATGGTATATTTGCAATTAACCTGTCTCAAGAAGAAATTACCAGAATTTGTATTCCACATGTTAAAGGACTATCAGAAAAAAACAGCACAACTTCAAGAGATTAACTTACATGTCTCTTCCCATCCAGTTTGCAAACTTAATACCTTCCTTATCTTCACCTAAAGACAAGAGAGTTTACAGAATCTCCTGCTCTTGTGCCTTATGTTATTATGGACAAACTGGTTATTCTTCACAAATTATACTTTTCAATTTAAAGAACCCAATAATCTAGTTTAGCAAGCCATGCATTATCTACAAAACACAGGATTCAGTGGAACAAATCCAATATGTTACACAAAAGTTTTCTTCTGGAAAGACTAAACAAGGAAAGCTGTTTTTATATAATGAAACCTGAGGTGAATTCATCACTAAAAACACACGTACTAACCACAGTGATAAGTTTTAATATGTAAATATTTCATCCCAAGTATCTTGGGACATCCTCAGTACAGTGATTCAAACAATACTAGGAATAACATACAGTTAGGGTGCATGATTACAATGAAATCTCAATAAGCGTGCAGTAACGTGTTATAATAGTAAATTAAAATATAACTGAAAAAAATAAAAATAAATAAAAATAACAACATATATAAAGAGACTATTTTACACAATTTTGTATGACAATTTCCCATACTTTAGGAATAGTAAGAACATTGTTGTGGTTTAAATTTGGTCTGTGTAGTAGGGCTTCAGCACTTTCTTTATATAAACGTTCATGTTTATATAAAGATCTATGTAAAAGTTTCGCCTTTTCCCAATGGATCCTATGGTTTGGGTTTTCAACTCCATGTTGAGAGAAACTAGATTTCTGCTGTTTGAAAAAACAAATATGGTCTTGATGTTCCGAGATGCATTTCTGAACAGATCTACCTGTCTGTCCAAAGTAAGACAAATTGCAGGAGCATGGGATCTCATGAATGCCAGGTAACATCAGAGGTGAGAGTTTGTCCTTAGGAGAAGGTTGATATTGATTGATGGGTTTGTAAGTAGTGGCAAAATTGCATTTCTACATAATTTTTGAAAGACGTTCAGAGATGCCTTTGACATAAGGTATGAGAATCCTATGGGCTTCTTCTTGTCTAGATTGATGTGTGGATAAGTGACTGATGATTTTTTGAGTTGTTTTAAGATTATATCCATTTAGTATGACTGTATTTTTGATTAATTTTAGTTCTTGGTTTAGAGATTCTTCAGAGGGGCAGAATTTTTGTGCTCTGGTAACTAGTGATTTAATGATGCCAAATTGCTGAGATGGATGATGAGCGGGAGAAATGTGAATGTAGCGACCTGAAAATGTAGGCTTGCGATAGACAGACGTAGCGACGGAGCCGTCTTCTTTCCTTTGAGTGTGTAAATTCAGAAAGGGGATACCCAGTGGAGATTCTTTTTCTAGCGTAAAGTTGATGCAAGGGTGAAGAAGGTTTATTTTATTTAGAAACAGGTGTAATTCATGTTTGGGATGATCCCAGACTGCAAAGATGTCTTCGACATATCATAGCCAAATTTTTGGTTTGGGTTCAAAAGTGAAAATTTTTTCTACCAGGTGTTCTAGAAAAAGGTTTGCTAAGTTTGGTGATAAAGGATTGCTGTCCCTTCTTCTTGCCTTGTAAATTTTACCTTTCCAAGTGAAGTAACCAGATGTAATAACAAATTTGAATAATTCAACTATATCAGAACGGAAATTTTTGAATTAATAATTCTATTGTTTCTTTATGGGGAATGTTAGTGAAGAGGGAGATAATGTCAAAGCTAATTAACAAGTCAGTTTTTAACAGTTGAATGTCTTTTATTTTTGCGTGAAACTCTGTGGAATTTTTGATTGAAGAGGCTGAGTGGCCTATGTGAGGACGGAGAAGGTTAGATAAGAATCTTGATAACTTGTAAGTCAGGCTGCTAATAGAATCTACGACAGGTCCGAGTGGAACATTAACCTTGTGAAGCTTAGGTAAGCCATAAATTCTAGGTCTAGCATGGTATGTCTTGAGTGTTTTAGTTGTTTCTTCATCTAAGGAGGAGGTTTCATCAAGTAACTTATTTAATTTCCTGAGTTGACGTTTTGTAGGATCGTAATCCAGTTTGGCATAAGTATTACGATCTCAGTGCAGTAAATTCATTTTTTGAATTGAATTGGTATCAAGAACCACAGTGGTATTTCCTTTATCAGCTCTAGTAATGATTATGTTTTTATTATGTTTTAAGGAGGTAAGAGCTTTCAATTCTGATGGTGGGATATTTAAGTCCGAAGGTTTGACTTAAATATCCCACCACTGTGATTCTTGATACCAATTCATATGATCGAAAAATGAATTTACTATACCAAGATCGTAATACTTACGCCAAACTGGATTATGATCCTACAAAACGTCAACTCAGGAAATTAAGTTACTTGATGAAATGTCCTCCTAATATGAAGAAACAACTAAAAAACTCAATACATACCATGCTAGACCTCCTAGAATTTATGGCTTACCTAAGCTTCACAAGGTTAATGTTCCACTCAAACCCGTCGTAGATTCTATTTGCAGCCAGATTTACAAGTTATCAAGATTCTTATCTAACCTTTTCCATACTCAAATAGGCCACTCAGCCTCTTCAATCAAAAATTCCACAGAGTTTCACGCAAAAATAAAAGACATTCAACTGTTAAAAACTGACTTGTTAATTAGCTTCGACACTGTCTCCCTCTTCACTAACATTCCCCATAAAGAAACAATAAAATTATTAACTCAAAAATTTCTGTCTGATATAGTTGAATTATTCAAATTTGTTATTACATCCGATTACTTCATTTGGAAAGGTAAAATTTACAAGGCAAGAAGAAGGAACAGCGATCGGGTCTCCTTTATCACCAAACTTAGCAAACCTGTTTCTAGACCACCTGGAAGAAAAAATTTTCACTTCTGAACCCAAGCCAAAAATTTGGCTACGATATGTCGAAGACGTCTTTGCAGTCTGGGATCATCCCGAACATGAATTACACCTGTTTCTAAATAAAATAAACCTTTTTCACCCTCGCATCAACTTTACGCTAGAAAAAGAATATCCTCCACAGGGTATCCCCTTTCTGGATTTACACATTCAAAGAAAAGAAGATGGTTCCATCATGGCATCTGTCTATCGCAAGCCTACATTTTCAAGTCACTACATTCGCAATTCTTCCACTCTTCATCCATCTCAGAAATTCAATCATTAAATCACTAGTTACCAGAGCACACAAATTCTGCTCCTCTGAAGAATCTCTAAACCAAGAGCTAGAAATAATCAAAAATACAGCCATACTAAATGGATATAATCTTAAAACAACTCAAAAAATCATCAGTCACTTCTCCACACATCAATCTAGACAAGAAGAAGCCCATAGGATTCTCATACCTTATGTCAAAGGCATCTCCGAACGTCTTTCAAAAATTATGAAGAAATACAATTTTGCCACTACTTACACACCATCAACCAGATCTATAACTTGTTACCTTCTCCTAAGGACAAACTCTCACCTCTGATGTTACCTGGCATTTATGAGATCCCATGTTCCCAATTAGTCTTACTTTGGACAGACAGGTAGATCTGTTCAGAAACGCATCTCGGAACATCAAGACCACATTCGTCTTTTCAAACCACAGAAATCTGGTCTCTCTCAACACGGAGTTGAAAACCCAAACCATAGGATCCATTGGGAAAAGTCGAAACTTTTACGTAGAGCTTTATATAAACATGAACGTTTATATAAAGAAAGTGCTGAAGCCCTACTACACAGACCAAATTTAAACCGCAACGACGTTCTTACTATTCCTAAAGTATGGGAAATTGTCATATAAAATTGTGTAAAATAGTCTCTTTATATATGTCATTAATTTTTTTAATTTTTTTTTTTTTTCAGTTATATTTTAATTTACTTCTATATTGAGATTTCACTGTAATCGTGTGCCCTAACTGTATGTTATTCCTAGTATTGTTTGAATTACTGTACTGAGGATGTCCTAAGATACTTGGGATGAAATATTTATGTATTTATCACTGTGGTTAGTCCGTGTGTTTTTCAGTATGGAAAGCTGTGAAGCATATATTCACAGCCCAAACCTGAAAAAAAATGATTTGCCTAAAACTTTCTCAATGTTATGAAGTTATACTGACTAATACTCATCATTCATGTGTTCCTTAATTTGTAATTATTTTTTTTGTTTATATTTAAAAATCATTTAATTTGAATATCTATGACTCACTTCCATGATATTAATGTAGATGGAGCTATTCTCCTACAGCAATAGTGCTGTAGGAGAATAATATCACATGCTTTCAATTGAATTGTTTTTCCCTTTTTTGTGTTTTCCTATAACTGCAGTGACAATGGCTATGAAACTTAGCTGAAAATTTTAAGAATATAGACAATTAAACATGAGTGACTGCGGTAATAATATTTTATGATGAATCCAAGAATTCATCAAATTCCTCTCCCTCTAGAGCAATCAGTATATGAATTGTTTTAATCTTTCTGAGGGATATCCATGCTATCTGTTGTAGGGACAATCTAATAAAGGATCTGGAGGCATAGTTTTGATCCTCTGTAGTGTACATTTCTATTATTTTTTAATAAGAGGATTTTCATGTAGTGGGACCATTTTTGGCATATCTTCAGGAGCGAGTCCTCTTTCTTTCATTCAAAGGACATAGTGAGCAAATCTTATCTTTCAGGGATGTTTTAGTTGCAAGAAGGTGTGATTGACATCCTTGTCAACATCCCGACTTACATTTTCTTTACAGTTGCCTTCTCAGTGTAAACTGATTTAGCAGATGTTGAGTCTACTATTATGCTATACTCTCTCTTCACCTGGTATGTGATATATTACTGTTTTTAACGTTTGTATTTCCTTTTCGTCTTTCCACCTTTGGCATGTTCAGGAGTATGCTGGTTGGTCTCTCTCACAGTTAGAGCATTTTGGTGTTTTGCTCTTATCTTTAATACATTCTTTACTGGCACAATATACATGGATGGCAGAGCCATGAGACACAGTTTGAGAATGACCATCAAGAATGAGATATGCATCATGTAGTTCTAAAGTTGTACACTCAAACATTATTCCTCCACATGGCCTCACAACTTCATACTACTTGCCACCTTCTCTACCCTTCACTATATCTCCAAAAATAACCAATCCTGCTATCTTTCAGATAATTCCTTCAACATTATCTATCCTCACACAGGCTGTAATACTACAGTGAGGAGTCTTAATACTCCACACAATGGCCACGCTCATCAACTACCTCACTCATGCATTCTATCACTCTGTTTTACCATAATCACTCTCTCACCCTTTTATCTACCTGTCCTTATAACAACTATATATCCATACATCCATGATATAGTGTGTGTGTGTGTGGTAAATGTATGTGCACAATAGTGTAATGAGATATTCAATGAAGTATTATACTGGCAGAATTATGCTAGAAGAAACTGATCAGACTACTGATCTTGAAGTTTTAGTAGACAGGAACTTAAGTTCAGGAGCCGTATTCTGAACTTTTTCCACTTTCCAAAGCTTTAATGTGAACTTATATGGACTACTGTATGCAGATCTATTTTTGGAGGTGATGCAGATAGAGCAAAGAGGGTGCAAAGGAGATTGTTAAAGCTGTGGAATGTAGATTAAGAATTTGGGTAGTACTGGCAAACAGGAGAAAGAGGGGATGATATTATTATTATTATTATTTGAGTCCAGGGAGTCCAAGGACTCATCAAGGGAGGGCACCTGCTCTACAACTCCGTCTCCACTATTCAATCACCAACTGGCCGCAACTACACCAACACCATCTACCACCACTGGTATTTCCACAGACAATCACAAACATCCATGTCCACAGTGGGAATCGCACCTGCAGCCTTTTGGCTGGAGAGTGGGTACTATATCCACTCGGCCAACCAGGCAGTCTAGATGGAATATGATAGATGAAATTTTTGATTTTACAGAAGGTGAAGAAAGGACAAGATTATATCAATGGATGATAAGAATGAATGCAGTCAAGGAGAGAGAGCTAGATTTTTCTCTCATACAGTGCTGCATGATCGGAATGGACTGCCTTTAGAGGTAGCGAGTACAGGCAGTGTAAATGAATTCGAGATATTACAGTTGGAGTGGGTAATATGTGGCCTCCCTTAATGCATCCCTGATGTTCTGGAAGTCCTTGAAACAATGATAACAAACCTCCATACTTCTCTAGAGATGAAGTGTACTCTTCTCTATATTTCTCTCTCCACACAATGACTCATTTCCTTGTTCCTTACTTTAATCCGTTACCGCATGTCATATACAGCATTGCAATATCACTGGCTAGATGACACACACTTGCAAAATGATCACCCAGAAATTCATCTATTTGGTTTGCTTCTGTCACCTCCCTACCATCAACACCTTTTAAAGTCATCCTTCTCATTCTCCCCCCCATTCCTTGCTTTTACTTGCCACTAGCAAAAACTCTTTATGATTACCTTTGACCATATCAGCTAGCTTTTATCAGAATTAATTTTGGCTTCCTGTACCATACAGGTCACCCTTGCAGCCTGTGCCTTGCACTGCTCATGGGTGCTGATTACCATTTTCATTATACTCTCTTCGCAATTTTTTCTTTGTCTTCGATTCCAGCTCAATGACGCTATTCATTATGCTGTAGGTTTAAATGAACAGTAAACTAATTGTAATTGTAACATAAAACTAGCCATTAGGAAAAAGAAAACCAGGACGTCCTCTTAAATGATTCAACGATGACTTCTAAGGCCGGAACAGGCCACGGTAGGCCTAAATCCTCAATAAGCATGATGATGATGATGATGACATAAAACTAATAAAACTAACTGTAATACTTCCAATATTTCATTTCAGTCACTTATACATCTTCAGGGATTACAAATAACTCTTGTAACATGCACACACAAAGGCAACGCAATACCAAATGAAACATGCGAGTGATTAAGTCTTATCTAGGTGATGCACCCTTCTGTGAGTATCTGTGAGCCAATGACAATTATTGTTTCCCAAATTTTGGGAAGTTTTATGCATCCGTATTTATTTAAATTTTGTTGAATTCTGACTTTTGTCAGAGATTCTAAAAACAGTCCTTCCCTTTTGAATTTACTACGGTGGTGCATGGTGGTTTTCTTCCAGGAGATCCTGTGGGTTGTATCCAATACATGGTGTGCAAGGCCAGATTGACCTCCAGTCTGTCTGTAGTAAGCCAGTTTGCAGAAACAGAATACTTTATATACTCTAGGCACTGAGAAGAGGGAGCTGATCTTTAGGAGAACAGATAAGGGTAGCAAGTTTCCAGCAGGGCTCAAAATCTGTGAAGAAGTTGTACTCTTTTAAAGACCTGGCTATTTTTTCTGATGTGGCACAGATGTAGTGGATGGTGATGCCATTTCTGAAATCCTTCTGAAGCAATGGCTGAGAAATGGGGAAGGAACTGATTATGTTTTAAATTCTGTAGTCACTGTAGGGAAAGGAAGGTGTTGTGCATGTGGCTGAGTTCAGTTGAAAGAGAGGTTCCACTGGAACAAAAATTATAGGATTTATTGCTTATTTTTAACCAGTGGCACACTTAGGATTTAATCTTGGAGGGAGCCGAGCACTCGTGACTTAATCTTGGGGGGGGGGGGGGGGGGGGGGTTGAGTAGACGATTTGAGAATACACACTACGCATAGCATATGACCTATGACTGTGCATCTGTGGTGATCGCCAATACACGATACCCGTGATCTCTGGCCCGGCTCAGGCAAACAAAGTAGTGCCCGAGCACTACTTTGTTCACCTTGCACTTTCACAGTGACCAGGATTCCTGAGAGCTACAGGGTATGTGACCGCTAACTCATAAGTAGCATAGAAATAGAAGACATGACACAACATAAATTTTTAAAAAAAATGAATTTTAATTAGGAAAAGATTTTTGGAAATTTTTCTAGTGTTTTATTCCCTTTTTCTTTTTTTTGGGGGGGGACATATCCCCTTGCCCCCCCCCCCCTCCCTGGATGCGCCAATGGTTTTAACAATGCCATATTGTTGAGAGGGGTGGTGGTAGGAAAGTTTGTGAATGTATCCGCCTGTCTGAGTGGGTTTTCTAACAGTGAAGGAAAGGCTACCATTAGGAAGGCATATTACTAAGGTGTCCAGGAAATGTAAAGTATTTTCCTTGTCCATCATGAACTGGATTCTTGGATGTAGACTATTGAGGTGACTGAGGATGGAGTCTAAAGTGTCTGGATCATGAGGCCAAATAGAGAACATGTCATTTACATATCTTACCCAGATAGGTTTGAGGGGGAGCTGAGTCTATGGCTCATTTTTCAAAATTTTCCATGTAAAAATTGGAAGGAGGGGAAGGAGGAACCCATAGTTGTTGCCTCTATCTGTTTGTAAATTTTGTTCTAAGAAAATAACCAGAACTGATGGCAAAGGAAAAGGGATCTAAGATATCACAAGGAAAAACGTTTTTTAAGTGTTAAGGTGATATTTAAGGGAATGCTGGTAAACAGTGAGGTGATGCCAAAGCTTACCAATACAGGCAGCCCTCGATTTACGATGGTTCAATTTACACTGATTCACAATAATGCTAGATGCCTGTGCATACTTTCTTACTGTAGTCTGGCTGAGAAACGTTAGCAGGCACTCTAGTGTTTGAGTGTTTACCAAGCTACTACGGCATATATGTATCAAACCTAGTTTTAATGTTGAATCTACTTAATTGTTCTATTTAATTTTTTTACATACATACATATTTAAGTTGATAAAGTACGTAATTACATACCATGTCTGATAAAAGAAGTGCAGAAAAGTTAGCAGAACTCGGTGTTAAGAAGGCACAGAAATCAATCACACTTGAAAAGAAGATGGAGGTGATTCGAAGAATGGAAGATGGGCAGACACGTGCTAATGTCTGTAAAAGTATGAACTTACCACCATCGACTGTTACTACAATTATGAAAAATGCAGATAGAATAAAACAGTCTGCGCAACAATCTACAGCAGTACTAAATGCAAAACATGTAAGTTATAGCAGGAGTAAACTTCATGAAAAAATGGAAAAATTATCATTATTATGGGTGGATGACTTGAATCAGAAAAACATTCCTCTGATGCAGGCTGTCATAACTGAGAAAGCAAAAACAATTTTTGAGGATCTTAAAAAGACAGATGGAGGCAAAGAAACATTTTTAAGAAGCAAAGGTTGGTTCATGAGATTTAAGTCTTGAAGTAAGTGCCATAGTATCAAATTATGTGGTGAGGCAGCAAGTGCAGATGTTGCAGCCGTGGCTGCTTTTCTTAAAGAATTTCAAGACTGTGTAGAACAAGGAAGTTATCCTCCTGATCTCATTTTTAATGTTGTGAGATTGGGCTCTACTGGAAAAAATTGCCATCACACACCTTCATTTCCTGTGAAGAACGTTCCATTCCAGGTTTTAAAGCTGCAAAAGATAGACTTATGCTTTTGTTGGATGCAAATGTCTCCGGAACTTTGAAGCTTAAACCAATGTTGGAGTACCATTCACAGACACCACGCGCTTTCAAGGGTCTAAAAGCCATGCGGCCAGTCTACTGGAAATGGAACAAGAAAGCTTGGGTTACACAAGATGTTTTTATAGATTGGTACACAAATTATTTTTGTCCTACCGTGCTTCGCTTCTGTAAAGAAATGATTGGCCTGCCAAAGCATTGCTTCTCTTGGATAATGCCCCTGGACATCCTCAAAACCTTGAAGTAAGACCACCATTGGATGTCAAGGTTGTTTACATGCCCCCAAACACAACATCGATTTTGCAACTGATGGATCAGGGGGATTATATCAATCTTCAAAGCCTATTACTTCCATATAACATTCATGGAAATGGTAAAAGTCTTGGACACTTCAGGAAAAACTATTAAAGACTATTGGTTGTCATTCGATATTTTGAAGGGCATTAACAACATCAAGGCAGCTTGGAACAAAGTGTCAGCAAAGTTTTTAAAAGGAGCATGGCGAAAACTTCTTCTGGCATTTCTGCACGACTTCGAAGAATTAGAGCAAAAGGAGAATGTTATTGAAGATGTTACCAAGCTTGCGAGCAAGGTGGGATTGGACGATATTACAGCTGAAAATGTGACAGAAGTCTTAGAGAGCCATGACCCGCTTTCCAATGAAGACTTAAAAGAATTAGCTGAACAATTAAGTCAACATCCAAAGGAGGAGAAAGAAAACGAAGGTCCTCTGAGAGAGAGATAAAAACGGCCGATTTACAGCATATCCTTGCAAGCAGAGACATTGACTGATGAACTCTGTGAAATGGATCACGATTGGAAAAGGAGTGTGAACGTAAAAAGGAGTGTAATCGCATCTATTCGACCTTACACTGAGCTCCTTAAAGAAAGAAAAAGAAAATTTAGGCAGTTAATACTGGATACATTTTTCAAAAAAAATGCAGGTGATCCGAAACCAGGAACTTCAACATAGAAATATGTAATATCTTTTCGAAGTTTCATATTTTTTGTATATAATTTTGTTTTTGTTATTAATAATTTTATTTTAACAAATATATATGTATGTATTATCAAAGCTTTAAATATAATAATGTTACACATACTTCATGTGAATATTTTTTGACTGCACGGAACATAACTTTGTACTACCTCCCATTAAAATTGGAGGTAGTACAAAAAACAGACATAAACCGATTCGGTTTATGCCCGTTTTTTTTTTCAGGAACGGAAGTGAGGTGTAAACCGAGGGCTGCCTGTATATTGTATTATTTAAAGTTAGATTTTCAGTCAAGGTTTTAAAATTGGTAGAATTTTTATATAGAATGAGATAAGCCCAGTGAGAGGAACAAGAGAGTTAGTCAGCTGTTTTGACAATTTGTAGCAGGGAGCATCAGTGGCATCTACTATAGGTCTTAGGAGGGGAATTAGGTTGGGGATTTTAGGTAAACCAGATATGGGGGGGGGGGAATGAGAACCCAACGGATTGAGATTTTTTGTAACATCTGGCAGCCAGGAAGATATTTTAAGTAAGTTTTTTTTGATTTTTTAACTACCATTTTTGTGGGATTGTAATCTAGTGGGATGTTGGTAGAATGATCTCAGAGAATAATATCCATTTTTTGATTATATTTATGGCATTACCCTTATCTGCTCTGGTGATGACAATACTTTTTTCTTTCCATAACTTTTGGAGAGCAGCGAGTTGATCAGAAGATAAACTACTTTTTGGAGTCGAAGACTAGGAGAATCTACTGGTGACATCAAGTCTGATGTTGTTGGCTATTTCTGGAGCTAAATAACAGATTCCATGTTCTATGTTGTACATTATGTCTAGCAATGGCAATTCTTTCAGTGCAATGCCAAAATTGTGGCCAAGACTTAGCACGCTGTTGGCATCTTTTGTTTAGACTTTTTGAAGATAGATTCACTATGTGGAATGGTTGAATTTGTGGTTGTGATTTAGATTTACACAGAATGTTATACTTTTTGATGTGCTTATTTTTTATTTTGTGTGAAAGCTTCTGAGATGTCCAAGATAAAACATTAGAGTCAAGCATATGTTTCATTTAGTATTGTGTCGTCTTTGTGTGTGTTACAAGAGTTATTTGTAATCTCTGAAGATGGCACAGTGACTGATACAAAATATTGGAAGCATTAAAATTAGTTTTAATCCTATCCTACTGCTGTAAATATTCCATTAAACTTTAAACATGATAAGTCAAAGATGTTAGAATAGAAACCAAATTCCTAAGAGGGTGAGCTCTATGGATGTTGGCAGCTAGCCAGGGTGAGGGGGGGGGGGGGGAATATATCTAAGAATTTATGTTTCTCAAACCTTGAACAGTTTAATGCAACTACATTATTATTATTTTGGACACCTTCATGGAGTTAACAAACTCATCATCATTATGGGAGGCCACTCAACCAGCAACATGTCTATCATAATAAGCTTTGAAGTTATTTACACTACCTGCAATTCTCCAAGTAAAAAAATCTACTCCTCACATGCTTCTTCACCACATCTTTATACAACTTCTAGGGATGGCCTGTCGTTCTTCCCATCTTAACATCCACTTTTTTTTATAATTCCTTCTGCATTAATCTGATAGAATCCCTTAACTAACTTGAAAGTATCTTCCATAGATAGTTCCTCTTTTCCTCCTATCCACCAACCTCTGTAATCCACATTCTCTCAAATGCTCTTCTTAACCAACACTCCAGAGTCCTGATATCATTTTGGTTATTTGTCTTTGGACTCTCTCTAGTGTTTTCACATCACAATGAAAACAGTATGACCTAATATGAGCACAACAGTCCATATGAGGTCTGACCAATGACTTATATAAAGGCACTGCCACCTTCTTTTCCATACATGTCAATGTACTTTTACCATAGCAGCAATATGATGTGCAGTCTTTGCAACACTTGCAATGTGCCGTTGGAACTTCAGTTCACTGTCTACCATCACTCCAAGATCCCAAATTTCATCCACTTCCTGAAGTACAGCTCTACCAGTACAGTACATATTTAATCTGAATAAATATTCAGATTAAGGCTCTTTTTTTTTTAAATCTAGTTAATTTTAAATCTCAGATTCCAAAAAAAAAAAGTCTTTAGTGTTTGTATTTAATTCAAGGAATGAAGCATAGTATAGTTCGCCCACCGATTAGAGATCCTTCGACACTTCTGCGCATCTCAGAAAAAGAAGAATCCATTCCGATAATAGGGTAATCAGTCATTAGTCAGTAATCAGTTATTATTACACGCTGGAAAATTAACTTCTGTTTTATGATTATTGTAGTTAACTATGTTGCTTGTATAACAGTGGGAAAATTTTTCCTATAAAGCACGTGATTTCGCGTGTTGGCGACCAATTCGGATGCCCTTCATTTCTTTCTCCCCTTCAGCATGAATCGACTATTCTTGGAAAGACGCGAAGCAGGGACCTACAAACGGTGGGCGAACTATACTTTTTTTTTTTATTCTGTTCAATATATTCAAGAGATGGTTAGCTAGACCTGACAGACCATAAGTTAGTGATTCAGGTCTAGCTAACCTGCCAGCACCTATATTTCTTGTGTTCCTGAAGATGAATGTTGGCAGATCTATCAGTGTAACCATAATAGAGAGAGAGAGAGAGAGAATCATATAGAGTGATATTCTTGGACTTTGCAAGAGTGTTTGATAGATCACCACATGATAAGTTGGTGTACAAGCTGCAGAGGATGAGAAGAGATGGTATAGTTTACCACCAATTGGTGACAGTGATCATGCTGTGCTTTCTTGGGAAGTATCTAATTTTATTGCTGCTCTGATTAAAACAGGTTACATGCTGAACTACAAAGCTGGAAATTATGATCAACTTAGGAGAATACTATTTTGTACCCATGGTATCAGTTACTGAATGGAAAAATTGTCAGCAATGCATGGGAATCTTTGAAAAAGGGCTTAAATCATGCTGTATGTGAATGTATCCCTAGTATTCGAAGAATAAATAGGGTAAGAGCGAAATGGGTGTGTGACCTTATTAAGCAAGAGGTCCACAAGAAGAAGATGTGGAAAGAATGTTGTCAGAATAAGAGTCAAAACTAAGAGTCAAAGTAAAAAAGAGTCAGAATACGAGTGAGAGGAGTTATGAAATATAGAGCTCAGGCCACAAAAGTGACTAATATTGTGTAGAAAGCTAAATCGCAGTATGGAAAGAAATTGGCTATACAAGCTAAAGGCAACACCAAAAGAATTTTTTGTTATGCTGCAAGCAGAAGAAAGAATGAATGCAGATGGTGCTCAAGTGTCAGGAGCTAATGAGATTGTTCAATTAATGAGTGCTCACTTTGCTAAGATATGTCAACAAGGTATATGTAACATGGTGCACAGTGCTACTGCTACATTGGATGAAGATTTAGAGGTTCATGAAAATGAGGTTGAAGAGTTGTTGCATAACCTGGATAAGAATTTGTCAATAGGGACAGGTGGAATATCAGCCCGTTTGCTAAAGGAATGTTCAGCCGAATTAGCTAGGCCTTTCTCATGTTTGTATAACTTGAGTCACAGCTAAGGAACGATACCACCACAGGAATGGAAGGAATGTATGATAGTTCCATTGTACAAGGGTGGTGCAAAAACTGATGTGTCTAACTACCAACCTATCAGTATCTCTGCCGTGGTAGTGAAGATTTTAGAGAAGTTGGTAAGAATTTGCATACGAAATGGGTAGAAAAACATGCCATACTCTACAAGAAATAGCATGGGTTTACAAAAGGAAGGTCATGTTTTAGTAATTTGAACATATTTTATAACAATGTTATGGCCGAGTTGGATAAAGGGAATAGATACACTATTGTAACATTGGATTTTTCCAAGGCATTTGATAGGATACCAAACCAAAAGCTGTTGCATAAACTGGAGAATATGGGATTGGAATATAAACTCTTGACTTGGATCAGGAGATGATTGACAGACAGATATCGAAAAGTGGTATACAGTGGGTATGAATTTGCCAGATACAAGGTGACAAGTGGTGTACCTCAGGGTTCAGTCCTTGGGGCATTATTGTTCAATCTATACATTAATGACATCAGGCAGGGTTTAACATTAGATGTTAAATTGTTTGCTGATGATGTGAAGATAGGCAGGACAATCAGGGATGCTGCTGATATTAAGTACTTTCAAAATGATTTGAATAGGCTGGAAATTTGGGCAAACAAAAATGGATATCAGTATAATGTTAATAAGTGTAAACTTATTCACTTTGGTATGATTAGAGTTCCAGTGGCATATTATATTAGTTGGTTTATACTACAAGAAACTGAGTAGGCATGGGATCTTGGCATATTAGGAATTTGAAGTTCAAAGGTCACACAGCAAAAATTGCAAACACAATTCAAAGGATAATTGCGATGTTGAAGTGAACCTTGACATGTAAAGATAAGGAAATCATTTTGCCTCTTTATAAAGGCTTTGATAAGACCATACCTGGATTATTGAGATTTGGGAGTGATGGATGACAGTAGACTGAAATTCAGGGGCATACTGCCAGTATTGCAAAGGCTGCACATCTAGTGCTGCTATGATAAGAAGTACTCTAACATGTAGGGATAAGGTTGTGCCGCTGTATAAGGCACTGGTCAGGCCACACTTGGACTATTGTGCTCAGATCTGGTCATCTGGTTTTCAATGTGATATGGGACATTGGAGAGGGTTCAGGAGCGAGTGACTAAGACAATGTCAGGACTTTGGAATGATGGCTATGGAGAGAGGTTGAAGAAATGTGGATTGCAGAGTTTGGTGGATAGGAGGAAGAGAGGTGATATAGTAGAGACATTTAAGTTAGTGAGAGGATTTCATCAGATTAATCCAGAGAGTATTATAAAAAGAGTAGGCAGTCAGAGGGAAAGAACCAGAGGTCATCCCTGGAAGTTATATGAAAGTGTGGTGAAGAGGGATGTCAGGATTTGAATTTTTACATGGAGAATTGTCAGTGAATGAAACGCGTTACCAGAATGTTTTGTTAATGCAAGGAATGTAAGGATTTTAAGATTCTATATGATAAATATGTTTTCAGTTGAATGAACCTCCCACAATGAGTTTCACCGGCTCCATGGAGGGTGTAATAAAAATAATAATATGAGGATTGTTTGGTAAAAAATAAGTTAAACACATTTTATTGGAAAAAATCACCTTTATTTCTCAACATAGTCTCCATCGAGGTCTACACATTTGGTCCAGCAAGTTTCCAATTTTTTCATCCCATCTAAAAAGTAGAATTTGTCAAATTGTGCAAAATAGTCATTGATAGCCTTGATGACATCCTTGTTTGAAGAAATTTTTTCCCCCCTAAGCCAAATTTTTAAGTTTGGGAACAAGAAAAAGTCACATGGGGCCAAGTCCGGTGAATATGATGTGGAACCAATTCATGCAATTTTGCCATTGCGACAGCCAATGTGTAGGACAGTGCATTGTCTTGATGAAAGAGCACTTTTTTGTGCACCAGTCTTGGCCGTTTTTCTTCAGTTCTTCTTTTAAACAGTCCAACAATGACATATAATAGACTCCTGTTATTGTCTTACCCTTTTCCAAACAGTCTATCATGATAATTCCTTGGTAATCCCAAGATACAGTGGCCATCACCTTCCCAGCTGATAAAACAGTCTTTGCTTTTTTCGGTGCTCTTTCACCAGACATTGTCCACTGTTTTGACTGCTGCTTAAACTCAGGTGTGTAGTGGTGGATCCAAGTTTCATCTACAGTCATGAATCGGCACAAAAAAATCCTGCAAATTGCAATTAAACATTGCCAAACACTGCTATGTCTTTTCACATGCATTTTTAATCAACAGTCAACAATCGTGGCACCCATTGCGCACACAGCTTTTTCATGTGCAATTTTTCGTGCAGGATATTATACACTCATTCAGTTGAGATGCCCACAATCGCAGAAATCTTTTGCACTTTCACTTGGCGGTCTTCCATACTGATACCATGGATTCTGTCAATCATTTCCTTTGTAGTTACCTCAGTCGAACGTCCAGAGCACGCTTCATCTTCGATGGACTTACGATCACGTTTAAACTCATTTATCCAAAAATAAATAGTCTTTAATGCTGGTGCAGAGTCCCCATGAACTGCAGCTAACCCGACTTTGATCTGCACGGCCATCCACTTCTTCAAATAAAAGTGTGTTTTGTCACTACACGAAACTCATTTTTCTCCATTTTTTAAGAAAAATGCGAACAAGGTCATTTTAAATGTTTGTCAAATGAGAACTACGCATCGCACATGGCTAAAATTTTGCTAAGGGTCATGAAAAAGATGATACGTGCCAACACTGGTATGAATGAACAAATTGTGTCACCATCTATTGGAAATTTATGAAATTTTTCAACAACCCTCATAGTAATAAAATTGACATATAGGAAATTTTTCAATATACAAAAAATAGAGAGTTAACTTAGGGTCATTTGTGGCAGTTGTGTAAGAATGTAGTTAGTAAGAGCATGTGGACTGAATGAGTGGAATGCATCGCCAGAATTAGTTGTGAGTGCCTTGACAATGAATGACTTTTAGGAGAGGTATAATAGGTTGTGTGTATATAAAAACATGAGTCTCTCACAATAAGTCTCAGACTCCATGCAGATTCCTGTATAATAATAATAATAAAAAGAAAAGTCAATGAATTGTCAGTATTTCGGTACTCATTATTCACTCCTGACTTTATTTGACTCTGCAAAACACCATGCCTACCCCCCCCATCTCCTGAGTGTGTATCCTCACAAGAGGCCATCCCTTTTTCTATATACCCTAATAACTGTAGCTTTCCTGCACTAATACTCTGTTAAATTGTGACTGAAGATATTTGGGAATTATAATACTTCATTCACATTTAACATAATCTGCCATAACTTAAGCAAGACTTGTAAATATCATTTGTTGTTAGTCTCTTGCTTATAAATTATTATTCATAGAATTACTTTGAGTTTATTTATTATTGTTTAATTATATAATTTTGAATATGTATTAGTAATGAAAGGACTATGTGTTAAAATGTCATTCAATTTATTTTATTTATTCCTGTGTTAATATTATAAGAAGCTGTACATATATATTATAAGAATTTGTATTTATCATATTTAAATGTATTTTATGTGAACTACGGATTATTATTTTTATTTGTTATTTCTGAAAAAGAATGTAAATGTGTGGAATTCTGCTGATGTGATTTTATTGGTTACAGTCGGAGAACTGAGTTGTTTTTAGTTAGCGTGCTTAGAATGTGAACGGCTATGTATATGGAGTGAGGACAGTAGGATGTAAGCTGAACTGAACTGACTGGTTAGAACCAGATTTTGGGCAGGAAAGAATAAGCATATTTGATTGGAAAATGAAAGTAAAGGGTAGAAGCGTTTTTACGGCATTTCCCAATCCCCTTACTGCCACCAGTGGTGGAAGTAAAGGGATTGGGAAATGCCGTAAATCAATTAAGAAAGGGCCGGGAATTAATAGGCAATTCGGAATATTTCTAAGGAATTCTAATATTATGACGAATTCCAAATGTTTTGAGGAAGAATAGTGCAAAGCTGAATTTAATGCAAAGAAGAAAACAAGGAATTAGTAGATTACTTAAAATGAGTGCGTGAAGACTTGTATAACTCTGTGTCTATAAATTCAAATATTATAGCGAAGATTTCTTTTGAATAGTGTTACTTCAAAGTGATAGTTAACTACAGTTTTAAGTGTGCCTATAGTGAATCCAATGTGTAAAATGTATAACCCGGTAAGAGCAGTCCCTTTCATATTTCAGAATGAAGAAATAAAAGTTAGCTCCACCTGATATATCTTAACATTAACTGTACCTTCGATTAAAAATAGCCGAAGTATGGAGCTTTAAAGTGTTTCCCCCCTTGAAATGCCTCATAATTAAATTAAGTGTTTGTTGTCTAAGAATGAATTAGAGAATTCTACTTTAAGAATAATTACTGTAAAATTCTGGAACAATGAACTGTGTGAACCATTTTCAATTATTTGGAAGAATATAGAATTGACAGCTGAATGTTTGATGCCTAATGTATTATGTTTGTTATGGGTATTTGAACAAAGTTGATGTATAAAAGAATTGAATTATCTCATTGAATAGAGACAAGTTGTGATAATAGTATATAAGCGTTGAAGAATAAGATCTGTAAATTTTAACTTTAATCTTTAAACCAAACCACGTGGCTACTAGTGTCTCAGAGATATTTAATATTTAATATAAGAGATATATAATATTAATATTTTATATTGTTCAATCTAATTGAACAATATTTTGAATATTGTTCAATTAGATTATCTTGCTTAGAAAATTATGCTTAAATGTACATGTTTAAAAACCCTGTATTAAATGTTTATTTTATTGAATTCGATTTGTTGTTTGCCTGATTTTTCTTCATTGCACTGCTCATAAAATTTATTAGAACCTTGCAGAAGCCTTATATGATATTAGGAACCTCGGCCTGTAAAAGAAGATTATATAAATGTAGTTGAAGGTTGATTCCTCTATTTCACTTAGACTAATCTGAATATAGGGTGGCACAGTATAATAAAATTTCTCTATATTTGGATCAGTAATCAACCAACAATTAAATAAGAAAAAAAAAACAGATAATTTAAATAAGAATAATGTTCCAACAAAATGGCAGATTCAAAGCCAGAATGTACGATCCAACAACTCTCACTTACCCCAAGAATGATAATCTCTCTGGTGCCAACGTTCCACCTGATTCAAATGGAAGCCATCTCTCACATATATCTGTCTTCTATCCTCAAATGCACTACAAGAATCTGCATAATTCAATAACTCTGACATATTCTTGCTATCGTTCCATTCATTATTGATCCTGTTCTCATTTCTGCATTATCATAACAAAGTAACATGCTTACTACCTTCCCTCTAACACTCTTCTGGCATACAATCTCAAGCATAAACCTCAAATTTTTTGCTACTCGATTCAGAGTGTCTCTCAGAAGACATTTGTACACACTATCACAAACATGTCATTCACTCTTTCACCTCGCTTAATTGCCATAATCACACTATCTTTCCTCCAAGCATTAGTGCTTCAGCACTCCTCTAGCATTCTATTTTACACTCCATGAATTCCCATACATCACACCTCTCACTTTTGCATTAATTTCTTGCTCACCTGCATCCTCCTCTCTCTCTCCCCTTGCATTCACACTGACCTGCCTTCCTGTCAGCTCTCTATCCCCAGCTTCTGCCTTTCTTCTCTCTCTCTCTCACTCCTTGCATTCCCACCATGCCTTCCTGTTATTTCTCCATCCCTAGCTCCTCCACTATTTTTGTCTCCTCTTGTCCCATGGTACTCTGCTCTCCCTCTTTTTTGCTTCATATCACTTAGCCTTCCAATCTCATAATCTCTTCATTCACACTTCCAAACTCATTTTTCATAGGTTCCACTTCTATTGGTCTCTCTCTCTCTCTCTCTCTCTCTCTCTCTCCAAGCAACATACTCTTGCTTAATGTTCACCTATCCAAACATTGCCATCCTCTAAATCTATTATACTCATTTCCACACAAAGCTTATCTTCCTCACCCTCGATCATGCTACTTATCTCTCTCTCTCTCACTCTTTCTCATTCCAACACACCACTACTGAAGTCACTTAAATCTATACTGGCATCAATGTCATCGAACTCTTCCTATCTCCTACATTTTATGCAGACATGCACCTCAATAAGGTATCTTACCTGTCCCATGTCTAACTTGCTGAGACACAAACATTTTACAAGCACCATATGCCACAAAATCCTGTAATATGCAATGTAAGATGAATGGCAATGTGCTGTTTGACAACATATCAGCAAAAAGACTTACGGTGGCCACCATTATAATAACAACGCATAAAGACTTACGGTGGCCACCATTATAATAACGCATAACGACTCTCACAAAATATACAAAAAATATACTCTAAACAACAAAAACTTCAAAATGCAAAGTTTCCACAGCCAATTACAGTCTAACAGACAAAAGCACTGTATAAATTTAGAACAAATACTCTAATTTATATTGAAACCTGTCTTCTTTCTTAGACACCACATCAGTGTTTCAGCTCCAATCGATGCCCTCTTGTGGATCTCTACTATCAATCTGTGCAATCATACAGAAATGTTCCAAACATCCAACAAATTTGCACCAGATCACTATAATTCCAGAGAAAAGAATGAAAATTGTTTTTTTTTTTTTTTTGGCATATGATATGGTTGTATATTTTTTTACCGTTAATGATACAGTTCTTATTTTTACCAGATGACTTTTTTTTTTTCAAATTTTTATTATCTTTACTCATTTCATGATGCATCAGTATGGAATACTTCTAAAGATAAAAAACATACAATATTAAAAATAAAATGTAAAGAGAGAGATATTTTTGTAATGAAATTTGAGGGTTTGACAGACTTATCTGGCAAAAAGATGGTGAAATGGAAGTATATTTTGGCAGTATGTGTGTATGTGTGTGTGTGTAAGGGGGGGGGGGGGTATTGCACAAGAAATGGTTCATAAAAATGTCCCTGGATATCATAAAAATCACCACAGTATGTTAAAAAACATTTTTCTTTCTTTTCAAACATCAGTCTGTTCTTAACACCAATATACTAGTTTCTACAACTTTTTCTAAAATTAAAACTGAAAGACCTTACTTAAGATATATCTGTTTACCTACCTAAAGAATTTCCTACAGATTTTGTTATAACAGGTTGGGGATCATTTTTTGTGTCATCGGGTACTGAGGTAGATGGAGTTGGAGATTCTGATCTACTGCTACGGAATACATTCAAGTCTGGATTATCAATGTTAATAGCAAACAGAATAGACCCCAAACCTGAAACATACATAAAGAAGCATTATATATATATATATATTAAAAATACTTTCTACATATATATATATATATATATATATGTGTGTGTGCGTTTTACTTATTCCATATTTAATGGTATAAATTGTCTTATGGCTCATAAAAAATGAGAGGTATTCAAAACTGAAAAAAACATCCATTTTTTTTCTTTAAAATGTGTCTTTCCTTGTTTTTATTATAAACCAGTTATATGTAACACTCATTTTCCGTACACTATTTCAACATATAACATTTATAATAGGGGTGCTTAAGGGTCAAAGCTATATAACTGAGAGGAGACCTCCACATGCCTTTAAAGGAATGTAGAGAACCGACCAGGGCTTCTGACCAAATGTCCAATCCTCACCTTCTCGTGGTGCACCCTGTTGGGTATCTACCTGGATACTGAACAAACGAGGATAGGCTGACAATTTGGGATTTAGCCGACCAAATTGTATTCTTATTGGTTAAACCAAAATAAAAAATGATGGTACAACATGACAAAATTTCATGCCGGCTGGGGCGTTGCCCAATTAAACAAAGCCCCCGTTGTTTTCGCCAGGGAACCAGGGCGAACAGCGAAAAGTCAGATACTGGGACAAATCTGAAAACACACCACAACTCAACATTGCCAGAGTTAAAGATCGGTACTATCAACATAAGAAGCCTGAATGGCAAAGAAATAAAACTAGCTGAGGAATTAGATAAGTACCATATCGACATAATAGGGGTGACTGAAACAAAAAAGACAAAACCTGGTGAGATCTTTCTGAGCAATAAATACAAAATGCTATACTCAGGAAATGAAAATCAAGGAAAAGAAGGAGTAGCAATAGTATTCAACACAAAATATGAGGCTAATCTTCTTGAATGGCAGGCAGTCTCAAATAGAGTAATGTTCGCAAATATGAGAATGGGGAACTGGACAATGAGACTTATTTGTGCCTATAGTCCCCCAGAAGGTTCTACTAGGGTAGAAGGTGGAGGAATTTTTTGAAGCTTTAGAAAAAGCAACTGACACGATGAAAAAGGAAAAGTTGATCCTTGTTGGGGATCTGAATAGCAGAATAGGAAGTGATTGTCAGACATACAAAAATGTTTTGGGAAAATTTGGAGAAAAGAGCAAAGCTAATAATAATGGCAAATACCTGTTGGATTTCTGCTCAGGACATGGACTGGTTATTACTAACAACATGTTCCAACATAAAACTGTGCACAAATTTACATGGAGAGAAGAGGCAAGGAATAAGAAAAGTCTCATTGATTATGTTATTGTTGATAGTGATGTTTTCTCCCTGTTGCTGAACACCATGTACAGAGGATTTGAAATTGGTAACGATCACTATTTAGTCTTGAGCAAGATAAAATTGAATTTCATATTTAAAAGAATAACATGTAAGAAAGTTTTAAAGCGAATAAAAGTTGAGCAGCTCTCAGATGTGAACTGTAGACTAACATACACAAAGATTATTGTAGAAAAAAATGAAAGACTTTGAGAACAGGAACCAAACCTTGGAAATTCAGTGGCAAGCCTTGAAGAAAACCCTGATTGATTCAGCCAGAGAGGCATGTGGTGAGGTTGTCTGCAAGGATAGAAAAATCAGAACTTCATGGAGGACACAGGAAGTTAAAGAGGCGATGAAGGAAAAGAAGAAATCATATCAAAAGTTCCTGGCAAATAAGTCAGCTTTTGCTCTTAGAGAATACATGACAAATGTAAGAAAGCGAAACACTGTGTAAAACTAGCTAAAAAAAAAGTCATGGGAGGACTTTGGCAAGAACATAGAAAATAAATATCAAGAAGGTGGTAAGATATTCTGGAGGTTGTTGAAGAAGCTTAGAAATGGAGGAAAGAGTGCTGTAAAAGGAGTTAGAGATGATAAAGGTGACATGAAAACAGGAGAAAAAGATATCCTTGAAGTATGGAGTAATTCCTTCGAAAAATTCCTAAATGAATCACTGCTAATAGCTAAGCAGTGATAGTACAGTGGTAAAAAACACTCAACAGGCATGCAGTCAGGAATACATATCCATACTTGAAGTAGAAAAAGCCATCAAAGGCTTGAAATGTGGAAGATGATATTCGACCAGAAATGCTGAAGTATGGTGGTATAAAAGTCTTACAGTGGCTGCACTGCATAGTTCAGAAAGTCTGCACAGAGGGACAAATTCCCGATGATTGGAGTAGAGCTATCATAGCACCCATATATAAAAAGGGAAATAAAACTGAATGTGAGAATTACAGAAGTATTTAGCTACTGAGTGTTCCTGGCAAGATCTATGCAAGTATACTTGAGAAACGGTTGAGAAGAATTTTGGAAGAAAAGCTGGGTGAAGAACAAGCTGGATTCTGGCCAAATAGAGGCTGTCATAATCAGATCTTCACTTTACGACAAATAGTCGAGAACGCATGGGAATATAACAAAGGTTCTATTTAAGTTTTGTCGATTTGGAAAAGGCATATGACAAAGTGCCAAGAGAGAAGCTATTCAATATGCTACAGTTATATGGGATCAATGGGGCATTATATCAACCAATACTTAGTCTTTATTCGAGTTGCAAGTCAGCAGTTAGAATTGAAGGAAGTACAGGAAGATGGTTTAATGTTAAATCTGGTGTGAGACAAGGATGTACATTATCCCCTCTGTTATTAATTATTTATATGGATCACATTATGAAGGAAAGTGGTATTAAACATGATATCAAAATTGGAGATGTTAATGTCAGCTCTTTGCTTTATGCAGATGATGTTATACTTCTAAATAAATCTGCTACAAGTCTGCAAGATTCTCTGACTAAATTGAATAACTGTTGTAATAGATATGGTATGAAGGTCAGCAATAAAAAGATAAAGACAATGAAAATAGGCAGAATCATTGAAAATGTCAACTGTGTTGTGAATGGAGAACCTGTGAAACAATTAAAACATTTCAGCTACTTAGGCATGATTTTTAGTGAAGATGGTAAATTAAATATAGAAATAGACAACAGAATCAGCAAAGCTGGTATGGTGAAAAGTCAACTGAATAAATTCATATGGAATAAGAGATAAATTAGTCGGAACACTAAACAGTGTTCAAACCAGTTTTAACTTATGGATCTGAGAACTGGGTCAGAAGTAAAACACTTGATCAAAGACTAGAGACCGCAGATATGAGAGTCCTGAGAAAGATTATAGGTGTGAACAGATGGCATCAATGGCAATATCATATTAAAATGAGGATATTAGGAAAGAACTTGACATTGTCGGCATCCAGGAATGCATTAGCAGAGCTAATCTCAGGTGGTATGGTCACTTAAACAGAATGGGCGAGGAAAGATTAGCAAAACAAGTGTTTTCTGCCAGGTTGGCAGGAAAACGACTCAGAGGAAGACCAAGATATAGGTGAATTGATATGGTACAATGTGCCTTAGATGATAGAAATATAAGATCTGATAATGATAATATTGGAGTCTTGACAAGTAATAGACTGATTTGGAGGAAAATTGTAGATAGGAAGTTAGTAATGATGTAAATATTTTTCATGTAGTACTATCATATCCTGTACACCCTTGAGGTTACATGTCAGGAATCTGATGATGATGATAATTATAATATCAGTAACATTATTAGTAATATTATATGTTGGCTATTCAGGTTAGATGATATACAACTGTGCATCCAACATTAATACTTCTACAATAATTAACAGATAAAATTATTTCAAGTCAGAAGCCAAAAATGGTGATATATAACTCATATGAATAAATAATTTTGCAGAAGAATTTTGAGAATAATATTAAGGTTAAATGTCTGAGTATTAAGTCTGCAAAACTACATTATTTCTCATAAAACATGCTATTTTTTTTGTTTGTTTTCATTTCAAAATAAACTTAATTACTCAGAATTACAATAAACTTTGGATTGAGACTATACAGTGGAGAGTTGGTGTGTTTAACACTCCTGTGAAATAAGTGATTTTTATCTGTTTTATTGTGCTTTTTTTCCTTAGAATAATTAGTTTCCAGATGGTGAGAGGGACCATGAAGTGATTACCTGGAAGGTTGCCAATCATGTGAGGACTTCTGTAAGGAAAGGGTATATGTGGAACTACAAGGCTGATTGTGAGAAGCTCAAGAAACAGCTTGCAGCTGTAACATGTAATGAGGAGTTGGGCGGAAATTAGATCAGTGCTGCTTGGATGCTATTTAAGAACTATCTAGTAGAAGCAATGGCTAAATATATTCCAAGGGTCAGATGGTTAAATAAGGTAAGTGCAAATGGATGAATGAAGAGATTAAGCATGCAATACAAAGAAAGAAGGCATTATGGAGGCAACATAAACTGATTGGTAATAATCAATTCTATGAGGAGTACAAAAGAACAAGCAAGGAGGGTGACTTGTTTGGTAAGGGTAGCAAAAGTGCAGTATGAGCATCAGTCAGCTAAGGAAGCCAAATAATCCCTAGGGAGTTCTTTTTGCAGCCAGAAAAGAAAAAAAAAAGATTATGGTAGGATGACATTGATTGTAGAAAATGGTATAAGGACAACTGTAGTGGAAGAAATAGTTGCGATATTTAGTGAACAGTTCATAAAGGTTTTCATCCTTATGAATGTTACATTATGGAAAGTTTAAAAGCAGTGGATGATCAGGAGGAGAAACTTATTGTAAGTGAGCATGAGATATATGGGGAATTGAGCAAACATGATGTTAATAAGGCTGTGTGACTTGATGATATATATCACCACATATTTTGAAGGAATGCACCAGGGAGTTAATATCTGTCTTTGTTCACTATCACTCTTACATGGTCAAGTGATGCATCACTTGATTCAATGTAAAACTGGGTCTTACACTGAATAAAGAATAATGTTTGCCAATTCACTGGAACAGTGATTAGCAAAGCTACTGTTTGTGCCAGGAGAGGCAGGAGATAAATGCCAGAGAGAGAGAGTGAGAGATGATCCAGTCTGGTGAGATCCCTACCACAAGAGAAAAAAAGCAGGACTGCATTTTGGCAACATTGAAGGTGACTAGAATATCCTTGCCCCCATTGAAGGATGGTATAGAGACCAGTGTTTAAGGCACTGGTTGCAGATGATCTTGATGCTTGAGATGTAAGAGAATTTCTTGGTTTCTCGAAGAAATTTATCATCGGGCAGTGCTATAGATAGGTTTTAATGTGCTTGAAAGTAGGTCATTTATGTATAAGAGAAAGAGGCTATGGGAAAAACTGGCAATTCAAGCTAAAGAAATCCCAAAAGAATTCTATCATTATGCTACACATAAAAGAAAGAATATGAAAGAATAAATCTGCTGAATCTACATTCAGATGCAGAAGAGAGTGAAGAGAACTAATGAATGTCCATTTTGCTAAAAGCTACCAACCTCATGTGTGCAACATTAAGTGCACTTCTACTTCATCACTGGATGAAGAAACTAGTGTATGAGGAGGAGATACTAGAGCTGTTGCACAAAGTGAATAAAAATTTGACAACAGGGAATGATGGGAATCAGCACAGATGATAAAGGATTGTTCAGCTGATCTGGCTGTTCTTTTGACTAGGCTATAGAATTTGATTCTCAGAACAGGGAAGATTTCACAGGATTCGAAAAAATGTAACATAAGGTCATTGCACAAGGGTGGTGTAAAGACTGATGTGTCCACTACCAACCTATTAGTACATGTGGAGTGGTAGTGAAGATTTTGGAAAATTTAGTAAGATCCCATATACAGAAATGAGTTGAGATAAAATCTATACTCTGTAATGAGCAGGTTTACTAAGGGAAGGTCATGTTTCAGCAACTTGCTCACATTTTTATAATAATGTTACCATTGAGTTAGACAAGGTGAATGGTTACAGAATGATACTTTTAGAATTTGCTAAGGCTTTTTGTCTGGATACAGCATGGAAAACTGTTGCATAAATTAGAAAATATAGGATTGGATTATAAAATATTAGTGTGGATAACAGGATGGCCAACTAATAGATATGAAAAGTGGTATATAGTGAATGCACATCTGCATAATTTAAGGCGACCAGGGGTGTACCACAGGATTACCTTCAGCCAATATTATTCAATCTTTACATTATGTAAGTTAATGACATTTGTCAGAATCTGACAAGTAATACACATAGATTTTTGGTGATGGTGCAAAGATAGGTAATCTAATCAGTAATGGAAATGATATGCAGCACTTGCAGTATGATTTGAATAGGCTGGAACTGTGAGCACGTGAAAATGGCTGTAATTTCAATGTTAATAAATGTAAAGTCATGTACTTTGGAATATGACTTTACATTTATTAACATTGAAATGACAGCCATTTTCATGTGCCCACAGGTCCATGAAATATCCAATGTCATATTATATTAGTGAGATTATGAGAGAAGAAACTGGTCACGCTAGGGATCTTGGAGTTTTATTATCATCATTTATTATTATTATTTGGGTATCTCCATGGAGTCAGTAGACTCTCATCATGGGAGACCCAAACTATCAAAACAATATCTATCATATCTCTTCTTGAATTCATTTACAGACAAAGAACTCACAACTGAGACAGGCAATGCATTCCACTCATTCACCACTCTCCAGGCAAAAAACCTTGTTCTCACACCCTTGTTAACCACACTTTTCCTTAATTTCCAGGGATGACCTCTTGTTCTTCCATCACTATCACACAGCTGAAACATTTCCCCTGCATCAATCTTATAAAATCTTTGAATAATTTAAATGTTTCTATCATAACCCTCTTCTCTGCCTATCACCCAACCTCTGCAATCCACAAGTTCTCAATCTATCAACGTAGGGAGCATTTTTTACATCACTCACCAACTTAGTCACTCTCCTCTGAACCCTCTCCACAGCTTCCTTATCTCCAAGGAATCCAGGTGACCATACCTGAGCACAGTAATCCAAATGTAAAAGTATCAACACTTTATAAAGGGGAAATAATAACTCCTTATCTCAGGATGATAGTGTGTTCCTCAATAACCAAGTAATCCTATGTGCAATCTTGGACACCTTAGCAATGTGTCCCCTGAACTTCATCTCGCTATCCATCAACACCCCTAAGTCCCTGGTCTCATCAATCTCTGGGAGTACCGTTCCATCAATGTAGTACACAGTTGGTAATCTTTTAATCCTAAAATGCATAACTTTACACTCTTCCACATTGAACTGACATCCATAACCTTTTGCCCACTTTGCCAGCTTATTTAAATCATCCTGCAAACTCTCAACATCAGCTTGATTTTTTATTGCACTACCCAACTTAGCATCATCGGCAAACAACTGAGTATCTCCCTTTAAGCCATTTCCTATATATTTATGTACAAATTAAACAACAATGGCCCAAGCACAGAGCCCTGAGGCGCACCACCTTCTGGTATCTCTCCATGAGCCATTCCCCTATCCATATCACCAGTTTAGTATCCATCACTCTCCGTTCTAATTTGCGCAACAGTATTCCATGGGGTATCCTGTCAAACGCCTTAGCAAAATCCAGACTTACCTGGATCTAGCAATGGTCTAAATCCTCTGCTACCCGATTTATACTACCACTCAGGTCATTTGTACCCACCATAACCATCATCTTTTCTGCATCATGCCCTCTCTTTATTGGTAAAGCTACTCTCTCTATTGTTCCACCAGCCAAACACTCCTCAGGCATACCACTCTCCATACCTTTAATCATACAATCACCATATATCTTACCACTCTTAACTTCATTCAAGTCCACACAAGCTTCACTCACAGCCTCATTTTCTATGCTATTCAGCATGACTCTCCCAGTTTCATTACTCAATGCTCTTTTACTTACTCCCTCACTCTCACGACATCTCATTTCTTCGAGACCTCTTGTGCTTTCATTCTGTTGACTCCCAATCACTCCCATACTATTTATTACTTCATTGTTCACCAAAGACTGTCCCATACTTTATCCTGTTCTAGTTACTTCAGCTAAAGTAATCTCTATAGTCTTAATGTCTCTATTCAACACATTTAACTGTTTTAATTTCCAGAACCTCCTTACTAAGCACTTCCAATTCCTCTTGCAGAAGACAAAGGTCACTTTTCATTTTCTCCTGCCAAAGTTCTTCCGCTACAGTCATGATGTCTGCTCCATTCCTAATCGCTCCAGCCTATTCCAAAACTTCTCACATACATCGATGTTTTCATTCTTCTCATTTAGCCAAACAGTCCATGGATCCTTCACATTCTTCGGTGCATACTTGTAGCAGTTTCCGCAATGCATCCATTGAGAAAAATCCAACCCAGAACCAGACTTCATATAGAAGCTCTACGAGAGCCATTGATGTACATCTCTTGTTGGGTGCCATCTTTAGATGCTGAAGTAGTAAAACAAACAGCAGCGAAAACACAATATATACCACAGAGTTTCAAACAATAACACACCTGAAGAACATTTGTATCCAACCGAAGCACAACTGCAGCACAATTTGAGACAAAAAGCCACACTATACTTTACTTTAAAAACACGTTTTCTAGCACAACTCAATACGACTGTCACATTTTAGCAGACAGGAAGTTGAAGTTCAAGGGCCAATAGCAAAGATTGCAAAAACAACTCGAGGACAATTGTGATGATGAAACAAATCTCAGCAAGTAATGATATGGATAATTTTGCCTCTTTACAAGGCTTTGATATGATCTATTTTTTTTTTTTATGTTGCTCCCATCCACGAAAGGTTATTTGTAAACCTATAGTACATTTTGTACCTGGAAGGGCTAGAGATTTTTTTCCCCATTTTTATCAATTTTATATATATATATATATATATATATATATATATCTTTTATATTTTTCATTTAATTTTTACATAGTCTGGAAACCCTGCACTAGAGACCAAGCATGGAACTTTTTCAAGCCACTTCGGCCCTCAAATAAGTGGGGAAGTTGTCTCACAGTGAGTAATGACATTCATCTCGCACCTGTGAGTTCAAATCTTGCCCAAAGAAGAATTCAAACCCACAGGTTGTTGTTTGGAGAGTGAGTACACTAACCACTAGACTAACCAGGCTGGCAAGAACTACTGTGTGTAGGTCTGGCCTCCTAGTTTCTATGGTGATGAGGATACAGTGGAGAGAGTTAATTCCACAATCCTGATATCATCTTTAACTCTCTCAAAAAGAGAGAGTTAAAGATGATATCAGGATTGTGGAATTCAGATTATGAAAACCTATTGAGAATTTGCAGGCTTCAGACATTAGCAAACGAGAGAAAGAGGGATCATATGATCAAGACTGACAAAGTTCTGAAAGGATCATACAGGTCACCAGAAGATGGAATTTTTCATTTTATGTTGGGTGGGGACAGGAAGAGAGGGCATCCATGGAAGCTGAGAATGGATGCACTGAAGAAAGGAAGGTGAGGGGGGGGGTAGATTTTTCTCTCATAGAGTGGTGCATAATTGGAATAGATTGCCTTTAGAGGTTGTAGGTGCAGGTAATGTTAACAAATTCAAATAAGGTATGATTGCTGGTGTCAGTGATACATGGCCTTGATGAGTCCCTGATTCCTTGTATGCATCTCTTAATAACTTCAGTGCTTGATAACTCTTAACTAATATTTAATATTTGATAAATTTAAACCATCCAAATAAACAATTTGTTTTACATTGGAAAATATGTTTGACTTTATTTCATTGAATGTAAACAATAAGTATTGTCAGTATTAATTAAGCACATGAAAATAATATTATTTCAAGTGCTAATAATGGTAATTCTTTAATATATTAACAAATCCATAGAAGTTTGAGAGAAACAAGTGTCCTATCACAAAAATTTCTGTGTGGTGTGTGTGTACACGCGAGCGGGGGAGAGAGAGAGAGAGAGAGAAACACAAATATTTCGAGAAATTCAATAATAACCAGAAATATAAATGATTCACATAATAGTTTTAACCAAATTTTTAATTATTTGACTAAGTAAAATCATTTAGCAAACAAAAGCATATTCAAGCTTGCATGTAAATCATTCAGTTTCCAGAAAATAGTTTAAAAAATTAACTTTTAACATGGAATCTATTGGTAGAAGTTTGAAGTATCACCTGAATCACACAATGTTCATCGAACTTTAAATTGCAGCACATCAGTTTAGATGTCAAGGTTGGTGAACTGGATTCAGGATTGGCTTTATGATAGATATCAGAGAGTTGTGTATGGGAAGGGGGGGGGACAATATCAAGGAGGCAGAAGGATACAAGTGAGGTCCCACAGGGCTTAGTACTGGGACCTACGAGGGTAGTCTGAAAATTTCTTGGCCTCAACCATAGATGGCAGCACTATTGGGAAGATATTTTTTTTCTAAGTTGGTAGATCTGTCATAAGCATCCATGTGAAATTGCAAGTCATTCTATCGAGCAGTTTGGTTTATGCAGCTATCTGAAGCAAAAGTGTTATCTGTATCCCTTGAAATGGATAAAACTGAGTATTATCGTGCAGCTATAAAATTCTTTGTAAAAGAAGGATTTGATGCCAAAAGAAATTCATTCAAAGTTCATAAAAGTTTATCGGCACTCTTCTCCTTCGTTTTTGACAATTACGAAATGGGCTGCCGAGTTTAAACGTGGCCGTACCAGCCTTGAAGATGATCCACGTAAAGGACATCCAAAAAGTGTAACAACACCAGAAACATTGATCAAGTGCATGATATGGTATTGGATGACTGGCGAGTCAAAGTGTGTGAAATTGCTAAGACTATAGGCATTTCAAAAGAATGTGTAGGATATTTTGCACGAAGAATAGCAAATGAAACAGCTTGCTCACAGCAAATCAAAAACGCACTCACATGAAAATCTCTGAACAGTGCTTGGAGCATTTTAACAAGAATAAAACTGATTTTGTGTGTCGATTTATTACTATGGATGAGACTTGGATTCATCATTACACATCAGAATCCAAACAGCAGTCAAAACAGTGGACCGATGACAGTTGTTCAGTGCCAAAGAAGACAAAGTCAGTTTCATCAGCAGGAAAGGTCATGACATCGGTGTTTTGGGATTCTAAAGGCATTTTGTTTATGAGAAAAGATCTGGTTTGCAAAAGAAAAAATCATCTTTGATCAGGACAATGCACCTTCCCACAAAGGTGTTTTGGCAATGGGAAAATTAAGAGATCTGCACTATGAATTGTTGGAACATCCACCCTATTCCCCAGCTTTGGCTCCCTCTGACTTGTATCTCTTCCCAAAACTAAAACTCTTCCAGGTCAACGTTTTTCTTCGAATCAAGAGGTGATTGCAGCTGTAGAGGGGTATTTTGCAGAGAACCACTACAGGGATGGAATAATGACACCGGAGCATCACTGGAATAAATGTATTAGTCTTGAGGGAGATTATGTTGAAAAATAAAATTAATTTTGAAATTATAAATTCGTTTTTTCATTGTTAGGCCAAGAACTTTTCAGACCACCCTCGTTATGCAGCCTAAGGTAGTTGGTCTTCCAAATACTCAAGAAATTAAATCTCCCTCACACAGATGCCATCTCTTCATTCCAATCTATAGCATCATAATTAAAGTCAGCTATGATGATCGTTATTTTTTTATTTGCTAGGCTAATTTGTCTATACATTTCCTTCTCACTGCCCACTTCTCACTACATTATCCAGTCTATAGCAATATGCAACTAAATATTTCATCCTATCCATCTCTGCCTCATCATCATTCTGTCACAAAACCACTGCTACTATGTCTCCTCTGTATTGCCCACCTTGAATAGGCATAACTCCTGTGCTATCATTAACAACACTATTCTCCCTTTGTACCAACCATGTCTCATTTATTCCAAAAATTTTTGGATGAATGTACTCATTCAATGCAATACTTTTATATCTAGTATGTTGGATACTTCTGGCATTTGGATATGAAAACTGATCACCTCTGGCTTTTTTATAACAAGTTCTACCAACTCCACTTCTCCTCCTTACCTACCCTTGGCTATTCGTCTCTATCACCACCATCACACACCCTCTCTAGACCTAAATGCCAGACCCTACATATATCCCAGGCTATCCCATTTTTTATCTGCTCATATATTTGCCTCTGCATCCACACTTCTTATGAAATATCACCCTGTCCACCACAATCTACTCCCCATTTCCATATCTTGCATTCCTATTTTCTCATTCTACTCACTCATACTTTCACAACCACTCCTACCCTACTTTTCTCTCCCTCTACATTTCCTCTTACTTCTTCAGATCTTCAATTCACTGCAGTCATTATATTAGAGATGTCCCTCAAATATCTAATCTAATCCTGTAGCCTCCTCTTTAAGAGGGCTGCAGCTGATGGTCTGCTTCCATGCATCCCTATCTCTTGCTTCTGTAAAATTCTTGCCCATCCAATCTTTGATGTTGTCTTTCCATTGCAGTCAGGGTCTTCCTCTCCTTCCCTCCCTCCTTCCACCATCCCCTGCAATACTATTCTGGGAAGCTCTCCAGAAGAACCCCCTCTCACTCTTTCAGTCCAGCTGATACAATCCATTTTTCTCAAGCACCACATTTCAAATGCATTCAATCAGTCACTCTTGTCCTTACTGATCGTCCAGGACTCACATCCATACACCCCCACGCTTCAGATAATTGCCTTAAGAATTCTTACTTTTAACTGTTTGTCCAGATTTCTGTTTCCTAATATGTGGTATATTTGGAAAAATGCTGCTTTTACTTTTTTAATTCTATTCTTAATTTCATAATCAGATCTATTGTCTTCTGTTATCCAACTCCCAAGGCATTCAAAACTTTTTTACATTTTCTATTCTTTGTCTGTTCAAAGTGATTTCCATCCCATCATTTCCTTTCCTTGAAATCTTCATCACTTTGTATTCTGAATGTTTATTTTATATATACCACTGGATATATATATATATATATATATATACACACACACACCACTTTTATTATATACCATTTTATATATACCCTCAAATATATCACTGGAAATTCAAAAATTCTATATAAAATCTGTAACATTTTATGTTACAGATTTAATATAGAATTTGTAACATTTTTTTATGAAAATGAAATTATGAAATTAAAATAAAAATCTGTAACATTTTATGTTACAGATTTTACAAAATGCTTATTTTATATATACCACTGTACCACTGGCTATATATATATATATATATATATATATATATATATTTATATATACTTATATATATTATACTTATATAAATATATATATTTATATATATATAGTTATATATACCCTCAAATCTACCACTGGAAATTCAAAAATTTTATATAAAATCTGTGGTGCATTATATTTATATTTCAACAGGCATTAATTCACATTTTTTTAAAAAATAAGACAAAATATAAGGATGTGTGCTAGAACTCAGTCTTTTATGAACATTAGATGGGATTATATATTCTGGTGTCATCTCTGCTATGTGAAACATTATTTTTTTTTGTTAATTAACAGAAATAGAAATATCTATTTCTACAATAAAAAGATTTCTATTTATACAATAAAAAGAAGCACAGCTTACATTACCTGCTGCCATCATAGGTAGCATACTGCTTCTTTCTTGATCCATCAGAAAAGCCCAATCTTCATAGAACTGGCTAAAAGAATTTCGGATATTCTTTCAAAGTATTAACATTATCTAAAAAAACAGCTAATAGTGAAAATCAAATTTTAACCTACCTAGGAAGCTGATCTCTACCAAACATTGTAACAGTGGTTCCTAAGTTGTCTCCTTGACCCAGTGATAAACAACTATTAATTTGCATAAGTAGTTCCATAATAATTTGTATAATCTCTCAATACACCAGAAACTTCTAAAAAAAGTTGCTAGTATGTTGAATTTACTATGGAAAATAATGAACCGAGCCTCTAGAAGACCTTAATTAAAATAACTAGATAATTTATTTTAGTTACTATAGAGGTCTGTGTGACAATTCTTGTTATACAAATTTTTGAAAGTAAAGAATTAATAAGGAATCTTATAAGAAAATAGATCTAACAATTCAGATGAACTATAAAGCTTTAACCTCGACTATCATGAACAGTTCACATATTCATCACATGACATTCTTGAAAAATAAAAAGGTGATGGGAACAAACTGTGTTCTCATCATAAAACAGGAGAACGGTATTACAGCAATCCCTTGATTAATGCGCCTCTGATTAGTGCATCATTTTTTTTTTCTATGCCCAAATTCGATTAGTGCACCTATATACATCTTAAAAATAAATGTTACAGATTTTAAAAATTTTCTATCCATGCACAAACTATTTTAAAAAATCAATCACCAGGATGAAATAATTTACTTACTGATTTAAATCATTTTACAAAGTTATTTTTAATGGCATAGTACACTATTTCCATATAACAATGTTCTAAATTTACCACCAAAATTTATGATATCTGCTAATTACATAGCATTTTGACGAGCATATCTCGTGCCTCCTTTGCAATTGTTTTCCTTACTTTTTTTTATTTTAAAGTATTTTCCAAACCTTTCATCACGAGTAAAAGAATTAGTGAGCAAAAAAGTGGAAGTGTGAAAATGATTCGAAAAGTAATCTCACGAAAAGTAATCATGAAAAAATTACATCATTACTAACTTCCTATATGGAGGAAAATTGTAGATAGGAAGTTAGTAATGATGTAATTTTTTCATGTAGTACTGTCATATCCTGTACACCCCTTGAGGGTACATGGCAGGAATTTGATGATGATGATGATGAAGTAATCTCACTGGAAGAAAACCTTGAAATAATACAGAAAATGAACAAAGCAAGTCCAGAGCAAAGATAAGACAAGAACACAAAATGGTCAATCAACTATAAGAGCAATTTTAAGCAAAAGCTGCTGAATACAAAGAGAAAGATAAGGCTGCTTCAAGTTCATGATGAATACAGACTTCTCGAAATCAATGTATTATAATGACTGAATTAGACTTCTTTCTAGAGGGCTCAAAGATTGTAACAAAAAACAGATCCTGCCAAGAACTGACTTCATTAAATCGAAAGCATTAAGTCTCTTTGCAACCTTGAAAGAAAGAGCTATCGGTGATGGAAAAGAAGAAGAAGAATTCAATGCTAGTGCTGGGTGGTTTGAGCATTTCAAAAATAGAAATAGCCTACATAATGTTCTAATTACAGGCAAAACTGCAAGTGCAGATAAGGAGGTAGCCGCAAATTATCAGGAGATTTTGAAGAAAATTGTGGAAGGGGGCTATTGTGACCAACAATATTTAATTTCGATGAAACCAGCATTTTTTGGAAGCAAATGCCTTCCAAGACTTTTCTGGCCAAATCAGAGAAATCTCAGCCTAGTTGCAAAGTTGAATGAAATTACTTCCAGCAATATGAGAGCCATTTGGAAGCACATTCTTCCACATTTTGCAAATAATTTTTGAGACTTTTCAAATGAATCTAAGTTAATTAAATCTCATTCTGAGAAATTGAGTGATTCTGACCTGCTAATTTTAGATGCACAGTGGGAAGATCCTGAAGAATATGAAGAAAATTTAATCACTGACAAGCCCAAAGAGATTTCACAGAAATAATTAAAAATATTGGAAGTTTTTTTCCCACTTGGTTAGACTATAATAAATTTAGTTTAATCCTTTATCCAAGTATAAGCAAACAAAGTTTGCACCTGAAGTATCTTCAGGACTGAGGCAACTCATGGTGAAGGTGGACCAAGCTCTCATCACTCCTTGTCTTAGTATCTCCTTGCAGACATGTATGATGCTATGTATTAAGGGAAGGGCCACTACCCTGACCAGTTTTGACCTTTATTGAATGTTCAAGTACAGGTCAAACTCCAAAAACTCAGCGCTGTTTCCCTCAGTAACAGGCTCACCCTGCCACTGAGAAGAACTCTCACCGTTGGCTCTACCCCCATGGCAGGCTCACCCCACCACTGAGCAGAGCCGCTCATTTGTTCATATGTCATCTGAGGGATAACAGCAACAGCCGTGCCTCAGTTAACTTCATGGGCTACAGCACTGCCATTCATCACCCAAACTTCCAATGGTTTCAACCTTTATTAAGGCCTCGTCAGTGGGAGCCAGACCTAGAGGTGGTGATACCAAGGTGGAAACAATGGTGAAGTCATATTTACCTATATGAGTTGCCAAAAGATGTCTCACCTTATTATTAAATTACTCTGGATTTAGAGAAAGATGTTGAAGAGATGGTGTAGGTTCTTAATAGTTCTATCAAACCTATCATCTGTAATGGATAGTGATGTGAAGAAGCATACAGAAATCTCCTAGTAGAGGTGCCCTTTCTGAACATTAAGAAATTTAGCATTTTTTTCCTTCAAATACTTCCATGGAAATATCAAGGAAAGGTTTAAAGTTTAAATGTAATTTGACATTAGGGTGTGTGTTGTTCAGGTAAATTTTAAATCCTATAATTCTTTGGCTGTTCCTAACCAAAAGATAAATATAATTTTGATGTAATGAAGCCAAGTTTTAGGCTTTTTATTTATGGAAACCCTCAAGGAGAATGCAATTGAAACATATCATAAAAAGCCTAAAACTTGGATTTGTTACATCCTAATATCAAATTAAAAGCCAGCGTAGCTTAGTCAGTATAGATGAAGCCCTTTGGTCAGAAAGACCTGGGTTCGATTCGAGACTAGATTCCTTTATCTGGTCTCTTTTAACTAAAGGTGTAACTGGTCTCATACAGAGGTAGAGGGTTTTTTCCCCACCTGGAAACTCAGATTTTTCATCCTTCAGAACTGAAAAACCAGCCAAACACATGGATTACAGCCATGAATACTTACATAAGTCCTTAGATATATGCCAGTCCCAAGCCTGATAAAATTAGGGTGTGTGTGTGGGGGGGGGGGGGAAATTGATGGTGAACTACTTGTAAAAATCTCACCAGAAACACTTTGGGCTACAAAGTTACCAAGAATTGGATACAACTGAAGGGTTAAATCATCATCAATATCAAATCAGCTCTAAATCTTGACAATTACAGATTATCTTTCTTTGACATCCTGGAAGTATCTGATTTAAAAAAAAGACTACATTTCTTGGTTACAGAAAGCCAACAACTACTGGGAGATTCCTACATTGTTTTTCACATCTGTTACACAGGACAGGTATAATAATAATAACATTAACAGACAGAGCCTTCAAACATCTCCAATACCATTGATAAATGGAACAAAAAAACTTCATTACCTTAAGTACATCCTTTACCCTTAATGGGTATGGACTAAACACAATGAACAAAATTTTAGACATACCTCCCAAAGTTCCTACCAATAAGCAAGAATTCAGAAATGCTATAATCTTATCCTACATTCAAAATATAACTGGGTAGGGGGAATCACAACAGTGCTGTGCAATAATGACATTAAAGTGGTTTTTAACTTTTCAAGATTTCTAGCTTTTTATAACCTCCGAAGCTCTGCACACACCCATCCATAAAAAACCAGGAGTCTATAAAATTCACTGGTCTCACTGCTTTTTCTCCATTGGCCAGACAAGATGTTCCAGAGATATCTGCTTGTCAAATGTAAAAGATGCCTAAAAGAAATGAGAACAAAGCTTAGGATTAGCCTTCCATACGACCAACACTAGCCACGAGATAGTATGGCAGAAATGCCCTACATGGAACACAACTGTTTTGTAAAAAATTTCAAGGAAGTCTCAGAAATGCTCCATACCCAAACAGAGCATAAAATAGAAGGCCTGATACCACTAACTTTGGTCTTCATTTATTAAAAATCTGGCATCCTCAGACATGCATTATTCTAGTAGCAAGGCTTATACGTTGGTCATACATAACTGGTAATTAGTTTACGGAATTAACAACGCATATAAAGTATATTAATTAAAGATAACTTTAATAAATAACTTCTATATTTCGGCAACGTCACGTTGCCATCTTCAGGAACATAAAGATATGGTATGTGCATGCAGGCACTAACAAAAGCAAATGAGGAAGAAAGCAAGAAACTAATATTGCTCCTAAAGTCCTAATGGTGCCCTCTGGTGGGCTGATTTGGTTGACTTGGCAGTTGGGCTGAAGTTCTCAAAATGTAAGTCTCCCAAATTTGGGGTAGTTTCATGCACCCAAATTTGTTGAGGTTAGGAATGTTTTTTAGAACTGCTGAAGATTCCTTGAATAATCTCTCGTATTTAAACTTGCTGCGGTGTGTTATTTTTGTTTTCTTCCAGCGAATTCTAAGGTGGGTTTCTAAGGCATGGTCTGCCAGCCCAGAGCGGCTGTACTGGTGAAACCGGATGTAGTCTTTGTGTTCTGAAATCCTGATATTTGTTGTTCTGCCTATTTGGCCAAAGTAGGACAATTTGCAGCTGCAAGGGACCTGGTATACACCAGGTAGGTCTAGGGGTAGTGGTTGGTCTTTGGTAGAGCGGATAAGGGATGACAACTTTTTATATGGTTTGTGACAGGAAGTAAGGTCATATTTTTTGAGGATATTGGTTATTTTCTCAGAGATGCCCTGGATGTAGGGGATGGTGATAGATTTGGTGTAATCTTTATTGTGGAGGGGGGGAGGGGTGTTTTTTTGGTTTACTGGTTTGAGTATTTTTTGGATTTTTTTGGGGTTATAGCCATTGGCTAAGAAAGTGTTGTGGATGTGGTTTAGTTCAGTAGTTAGAGCCTTGTCATCTGAGCATATTAATTTTGCCCTGTTATATAGTGTTTTTATAACCCCATATTGTTGTGAGGGGGGGGGGGGATTGCTGGTGAATGTATCTGCCAGTATGGGTGGGTTTTCTGTAAACAGAGAAAACCAAAGATCCATCAAACTGGCAGGTGATTAAAGTGTCTAGGAAGGGGAGGGTGTTGTTTTCCTCTTTTTCTAAGGTGAACTGGACTCTGGGGTGTTGGTTGTTTAAGTGTGTTAGGAAGGAGTGGAGTGAGTCTGAGCCATGTGGCCAAATAGCAAACACATCATCCACGTAATGAAACCAAATAGTGGGTTTTTGTGGGGCAGAGTTTAAGGCATTCTCTTCAAAGGTCTCCATAAAGAAATTGGCCAAGGGTGGGGAAAGTGGTGAACCCATGGCTGTCCCCACTATCTGTTTGTAGAACTTTCCTTGCCAAACGAAATAGCCTGAGTTCATTGTGAACTGAAATACGGCTGAGATATCGGGAGGAAACTTGGCTTGGATGAGCGCTAGGGTTTCTTTGAGTGGGACATTAGTGAATAGGGAGGAAACATCAAAACTGACCATTATGTCAGTGTGTTGGAGCGAGAGGTTTTCTACACTGGCTTTAAAGTGGGCTGAGTTTTTTTATGTGTGATGGTGTGTTGCCAGTATAGTGTGTGAGCGTTTTGGCTAAATGTTTGGCTAATTTATATGTGGGGGAATCAATGCCATCCACTATGAGACGTAATGGCACATTTTGTTTATGTATTTTTGGGAGTCCATATAATCGGGGGGGGGGGGTCTAGAATTATAAGGTTTTAGTTTGTTAGTGACTTCCACAGGCCAAGAAGTGACTTTCTTAAGGAGTCTATGGAGAGTTCTAATCTGAGAGCTGGTAGGATTATATTCAATAGGGAGGTAAGTAGTACGGTCTAGTACTAAAGCATTAAGCTTACCTTTGTAGTCCTTTTGATTTAGCACCACAGTGGCGTTTCCCTTATCTGCTTTGGTGATTACTATTTTTTTGTTATTCTTCATTTCTTGTAGGGCTGCATATTCGTCTTTGGATAGGTTGGTTTTTGGAGGTTTGGCTTTAGTGAGAACACCGACTACATCCAGTCTGACGTTGTTGGTGATATGGTTAGGCAGGTTGCGAATTCCACATTCTATTTGAATCATGATATCTTTGGCAGGTATTCTTTTAGGAGCTAGGGCGAAATTGTGACCACGTGCAAGTGCGGTGAGTGCCTCAGGCTTTAAAACTACGGACGAGAGGTTGACTACTGTGTTGAGTGGCGGCTGTGGTAAGGAAGTAGAATTCTTTGTCAGGTTTTCGTATTTTTTCAAGTGCCGACTTCATATTTTTTCGAACTCTTTTCTTGCCGATGCGCATGAAACGTCATAAAGTGTCATCCAAAGATCATGGCCGAGTGTATTCGAAAGCTCTTCCTCTAGCGCCCGTACAGTTTTGTTTATGTTGGCAAGGAGAATGCGCGTCGCGGTAATGTGTTCTCTTAACAGGGCGAAACTAGTGAGATTATAAATGTGCAGAGCTTTCTGTGAAGTAAAATGGCACTTCAATTTGGCACAATTAGGGATTACTTTGTTATCCCGGCAGCGTTTTAGGAACGTCAGACGATTTAGTTGTCTGGATATCTTCAACCTCATTTTGCCGTATTGACGGGCCTTTCGTGCAATGGAATCTCCGTGGATGATCAAAATTCTAGTAGCAAGGCTTATACGTTGGTCATACATAACTGGTAATTAGTTTACGGAATTAACAAAGCATATAAAGTATATTAATTATAGATAACTTTAATAAATAATTAAATAAATAATAAATAAATAGAATTCGCTGGAAGAAAACAAAAATAATACGCCGCAGCAAGTTTAAATATGAGAGATTATTCAAGGAATCTTCAGCAGCTCTAAAAAACGTTCCTAACCTCAACAAATTTGGGTGCATGAAACTACCCCAAATTTGGGAAACTTACATTTTGAGAACTTCAGCCCAACTGCCAAGTCAACCAAATCAGCCCACCAGAGGGCACCATTAGGACTTTAGGAGCAATATTAGTTTCTTGCTTTCTTCCTCATTTGCTTTTGTTAGTGCCTGCATGCACATACCATATCTTTATGTTCCTGAAGATGGCAATGTGACGTTGTCGAAATATAGAAGTTATTTATTAAAGTTATCTTTAATTAATATACTTTATATGCGTTGTTAATTCCGTAAACTAATTACCAGACATGCATTATTATGCCACAGAATATGACAGTAACCTTAACTAGTTTTCTTTCCATTACTCACACAATGCTCGATTTAACTGGTTTTTCATTCTGTTATACTCATGAAGTTCATAATGTTGTGTGTAATCATATTTTTCAGTTGTTGTTTTTTTTTTTTGTTGTTGTTGTTTTTTCAACATAGCACCTTTCCCCTGATGATGGAAGTCCTATGATTTATGAATACAATCACATTTGATATTCAAATGTGATTGTATATCAAGATTTAGATAAACAGGATGAAAAACTTGGTTCAGTACGTTTGATGATGAAATACATATATTATTATTTCTATTAAAATGACAACTGCATTGTGTTCAAAAACTCATCTTGGAAGTCCCACACTATCTACTGTTCACACAGTACCTAACAGATTCTCTAGAACTTATCTTCAAATGCATATGACTGTCTTGCACAAACTGTTCTACTGGTCAATCCAGAGAAGGCTGAATGTACAACTGGCATTACCACACGTTTCTAGGAAGCAGCAATGGTCAAGAAGCATTTCCCAATGCAATCTAATATTTTTCTTATTGCTCTCTTTTGTGGCATGTCACAGAATTTCAAAAATATTCAGATCTGGGTAGCTTTCTCCATTTCAACCAATATAGAGCCAGCGATTACCAGCTATTTATATCGAAGTTACTTTTCCTTATATTGAAGTTAAACCTGCTTCCTTTGAATCTGGTTATTTTCCAAACCTGCAGTTCTAAGATCTCTTTTGGAAGCAGGTATCTGCATATAGGTGATCTACGCAAGCCAGCAAAGTTGATGACAGACAATCACTGCATCAACACTCCTGCAGCTGGTTTCAATCAAAAAGGTGATGTTAGTTCACCTGTCTTTTTGCTGAATATTAATAAATTTTCAAAGCAATATTTATAGTATTTTTCCAACTATATCAGATTGTCTGCAGTATGTGGTCCATGTTTGACAACCATACAGCAAATTGGGTACCAATATTAAGTAAAAAAGCCATCAAAATCCTGAAATATAGAAAGGTAATTAAGAATTGGTGATATATATATATGATCTAAAATGCTAATATACAGTGGCATAAAAGGCTTCAAATACCTATACTACGTAATCTTGAAGGCTGGATCTCTTATGTAAAAGTCTCCTACAAGTCTTCAAGAATTTTTAGCTAACTTAATTACTGCAACAAATTTAGCATAGAAATAATAATAATAATAGTTAGTTCTTGAAATATAATGTATACAACTTATGAATATTCCTACTTGTGATAGTTTCCCATTCAAATGTTCACTGAATACCACCATCTCAGTCCTACAACCCATGGACCAGGATGTTATTGTTATGTTCAAGGCATATTATTTAAGGAATAATTTTGCTCCAGTCATTGCTGCTACTAAAGATAATAAGTGTTTCCAGCTGATGATTTTATTGATAAATGCACAGAAGCACTGTACTTTCATGTGCTATTTATTGGAATACAGTATTGTATACAGTAATCGTATGCTATAATTTGCAAATTGTATCATTTCACTAGAAACAGAATAAAATTAGTTAAAAATATAACAAAAACAGACCCACACATTTCAGGATTCAGACAAGTTACCTGTTAACACATCCTTTTAGTTCATAGAGTGATTTCTGAATTACAATCCTTTTGACTTACAATAAGATCATCAGAAGAGTATCCTGCCATAACTCAAGGTTATGGCAGGATACATCTTACAAATTTTACGTGTACAATACGTAAAATTTGTAAGATGAGAAGTTAAACAAAATCATATGGAATGAGAGAAAGTAGCCAAAATACTAAGGTAGCAGTATATCAAGAGGGTGGTCAAACTAAGTGTATCTAATTATAACTTATGGATCTGAGTATTTGGTTAGACACAAAAGAGTTGTTCAAAGAAGAGTCATCTGGGATAGAAATAAAACAGGTGATCAAAGACCAGTCTCAACTTTTGAGACCCACTGTTATTTCTAACCAAAAGAGGAGTGAACAAACAGCATTAATGGAAAAACCATATTAAAAGTGAAAATATCAGAAAAGAACTCATTATTAATATTCAAAAATAACTGCTAATATTTAGCTGGATTTAAAATCAGTATCTTTGGAGCATAAGCATGCTTATCAATGTATACAAGTTTCCAAAAATTTTGGTGAATTAATGCAGTTATATTTACGAAGGTTAGAAAGAGTGCTTCATATCTAACATGGCTATAAAACTTGCCTCTCAGACTTGAAGCAACTTCTATGCAACACTGTAGTCTTCTTCCATTTAATCCCCCCCCCCTCTCTCTCTGTGTGTGTGTGAGAGAGAGAGAGAGAGAGAGAGAGAGAGTGTGAGTGAGTGAGTGAGTGAGAGAGAGAGAATGAGGTATCAAAAGTGTGGTGTGCCAGCCCTTACTGGCCATAATGATGATAGCAAATGTAATATTTATGTTCTGCAAGATACATTAACAGATTCCTATCGACCTACAGAGATGACAAAGCTGCAAGCATAAGGAACTTTGCACTCCTGAATGTATTAGAATGCATTAATAGATGAAGTTTATCCTAACAGAAACAGATAAAGCTTTACAGTCAGATGTGTATTTATGAGACACGCTGTTCAAAAGTATGTTTTAAAACTTAGCCTACTATGGACAGACAAGATGATCTGTTAAAATATGTCTTGAAGAACATAAAAAATGCACTTTAGGGTAAGCCCTTCACAGAAGATTAAACAGAAGAATATTACAATGCTTCAGAAAATCTGCTAAAATTCATGAGAGATTATATTTAAAATCAGCATCGGCTATGAATTACTTTCCTAACTTCAATACATACGGCTGCATTAATTTACCAAAAATTTGGGAAAGAGACATTTTAAAACCAGTGTACATAACATGTGTGAGGCAAGTTCCTGTTATCCAACTGTAGAGGTATCATGATAGGACATTTTTCTGTAACTACATAACTGAGGAGCGTCCTCTGTGGTGACAAGATTTTTCACTTGATTACAAGTAAATTATACTTATCAAGAAATTGTTTCTGTCCTCTCCCCAAGCATGAGCTTATGAAATAACTTCACAAATATGCAACTTGTATATGGAGGCAGATAACTTTGCATCAAATTGCCCTAGTATCACATAATGCATAGCAAACTTCCTTTTAGATATGTTTATTATTATTATTATCATTTAGGCCACCAAGGAGTCAAAAGACTCTTTATGGGAGGTCCTTCCTAGGAAACACAAAGTCTATCATATCACCCTTAAACTCATTGATTGTTCTCGCTCTCATCACTATCAGGCAATGCATTCCACGGATCACCCGCTCTCCATGCAAAGAAACCACTCCTCACCCTCTTTCACAGTTTGCTTTCGTAACTTCCAGGGATGGCCCCTTGTCATCATTCCTTCGCACTGTTCAACCAAGTGAAAGAACACCCCAGTGTCAATCCTGTAAACACCTCTCAACAGTTTAAAAGTCTCAATCATATTACCTCTCCTTCTTCTATCCACCAAACTCTGCAGTCCACATTCCCTCAGCTGATCCTAATTACCAACACTGTACAGTCCTGAAACTGTCTTTGTTATCCACCTCTGTACCCTTTCCACAGTTAATTTATCCCCTTCAAATTATGGAGACCAAATCTGAGAACAATAGTATAAGTGTGGCCTGATCACGGTCTTATAAAACAGAATGATAACTATTTCATCTCTGCAGGTAGCGTCCTTCTCATTATTGCAGCAATACTCTGTGTTATCTTCACTACCTTTGCAATATGTCCATTGAATTTCAGGTTTCTATCAATCATCAACCTCAGATCTCTTGTCTCCCCTACTTCAATCCAGTATATCTCTTCCAATAGAGTATGCAGCGTCCTATCGATGTTTCCCAAACCTCAAGACCTTACATTTTGCTCATTAAACCGACATCCCCATTCGTTTGCCCATCTGTATAGCTCATGCAAATCCTCTTGCATGACTACTACATCTGCACTATTACTAATAACCCTTCCCAGCTTCACATCATCTGCAAACAGAATATCCCCCCTGCAATCCACTAACAATGTCATTGATATAAAGGCTATACAATATAGGTCCCAGTACTGAGCCCTGTGGGACCCCACTTGTAACCCTCTGCCTCCTTCAAACTGTCCCACGATACACAACTCTCTGATACCTATCGGACAGCAAATCCTGAATCCAGTTGACCAACTTGACATCCAAACCCATTTGCTGCAACTTAAATATCAGTTTATCGTGTGGCACCCTGTCATATGATTTTGCTAAATCCAAGAAAATGGCAGTATATGTCTTTCCCTCATCTACTGCTCTTGTAACTTTATTATAAAAGGATAGCATATTACTAAAACAAGAGCACCTACTCACAAATCCATGTTGACTCTCACAGATAACATTACCCTCATCTGCCGAATGTTGTATATGGTCCCCCACTAATTTCTCTAAGGTCTTAACAACTACTGATGACACACAAACTGACCTATAATTAGACACTTCCAGTCTGCTACTGCCCTTATGCAATGGCACTTCTTACCTTCCTTCCTTCCTTCCATTCCTTGGGCACCTTTCCTGTAGCCAGATTTTCATTGAAAAGCCAGTTCAAAGCAGCTGTCAGTTCCTTAGTACATTCTCTCAAAACTCATTGTGAAATACCATCTAGTCCCACAGCTTTACTAACATCCAGAGTTCTCAGTATTTGGAACACGTTCTCCTCTTGCACCTCTAAACTTCTAACCTGCCTTATCCCTCTAGTATTAAAATTTACTCCTCCAGGATGAAATACACCAATAAAGTGTTCATTTAACAATTACACTATGTCCTCTGCATCAGTCACTCTATTCCCATTTTTATACCACAATGTCATTCTTCCACAATCATTTCTCCTCCTACTGGCCACATAGCTAAAAAATTCCCTAGGATTTTCTTTGGATCTTAGGGCCAAGCTCTTCTCATATTCCAGTTTTGCCTTCCTTACCACACGAGTCACTCTCCTTGCCTGTGTCTTATAATCTTCATGCATCTGCTCTTCACCTGTATCCTCTTTTTCACATGCAGCTCCTGTTTAATATTGTTTGTCATTCACTTTACACCAAAGTGTATCATCTATTTCACTTGTCGAATACAGCTTACTATTGCTGCTAACAATTTCCCAAGCACTAATGATATCCCGGACTTCCAATTCCTCCCTCCATGAAACTTCCCCAAGTTGATGTCTAATACTATTATAATCACCTGCCTTATAATTCCACATATGTTCCCATCTCTTTGATACCCCTGCATGTCTATTCATCTTCCAAGACAAAACTACATGGTCACTCTCTCCAACTGGTGGGAGAGATGTCATCTCAGTTATTATCAACTCTTCTGATGCTATGACCAAATTCAAAACTCTTGAACCTCTTGTTCCCTCTATTACATGTTGCCTAAGATATTTGTCCCTCAAGAATTCTAGAAATTCCATTCCCTTATTGCTACATGCATCTTCCTCTCCCCAATTTATACTGCTGTAGTTAAAATCTCCCATAACAATTATTCCTCTTGCACTTGCCAAGCTCAACTGTCTAAACATCTCCTGGTCCGCACCCTCTGTGCTCCTTGGTTTGTAGCAACACCCACTAAATATCCCGTCTTGCCTATCTCTACCTTTCACATATGTTTTCAAAATCATTAGTGTCACAGCCTTCCAAAGCCTCCACTCTTAGAGGACATAAGTCGTCACTTATCATAAGCAGTACTCCACCACCACACTTTCCCTTTCTATCCTGCTGAAAAATGCTGTACCCTGCTACTTCTATTCCTGTTATTATATCATCTTCTGTCAACCACGTCTCAGTGATCCCAATATTGGTAAGAGTCACTAGCCAAAATGATTTTGAACTGTACTGGGATCTCATCAATAACCCATGGAGATAGTGAAAGCTAAATCAATGATAGAGGTCATATTTCCACATATAAGTATAAGAATAATTTATCACCATATTAATTATATTCTTTGTGTTTATCCTCAATAAAGATCAAAACTAGTCTAGTGACCCTTCCATCATGCATAGCAAGATACATGTCTGAAAGGAAGCACAGTGTACATTATGGGATACTGAGACAATTTGGAGTGAAGCTAATTGCTGCCACCAATAGTAATCATGAAGTTATTTCAAATGGTCATGCTCAGGTTAAGAATAAAAAAACAATAACATAATTTCTTGTTAAGTATAATATACTTTGTAACCAAGTGCAAAATCTTGCTACAACTACTTCTCATCCAGAGTATTTTAATAATGTGGTGATGCAAAAAATTTTCTTCTATATGGAAATATCACTTCTATCATTGATTTCCTTCACAGCATCTCCACATGTTCGGCTCTTATTGATGAGACTACAATAAAGATCAAACTGAAATGAATAGTTATTCCTCCCATAATGCATGGTAAGCAAAACTTGAAAAGAGGTGATATCAAGAACTGTAGACCAGATTGTCCGAGTTCATTTGTGTTTTGATTCTGACATGTACACATAGAGTACATGTCAGAAGACACAAATCATCTGAAAGTAACACATCTGCCTCTATATATGTACACAAGTAGCCTAGTCATGATGTTACTTAATATAGCTATTTACTATATAGTGATAAGTATTTTTGAGCTCTGAAGATACTGGTGTAATCCAGGAAAATATAAACAACATAATAGATAATTTGAGTTATTTTGTTCTTTTAGTACTCTGTTCATACAGTTAAAAATAAAAAGTATATTCACCAATACTGGAACTTCTATATATAAGGAACATATATGTAAGGAAGCATCACCACTTAAACAGAATGATGAAATGAAAGATTAATCATATTTTACATATTATGATTAGTAATCATAATGCACGCTCCAAAAAAAGATTTTTTTTTTTTCATTATGAAATCTGTATTCAACTTTAACTATGATATCTGTATCCAAGTCCATCTCATATTTCCATTTAATTATGAAAATTTAATATACAAAATGGATTCCAATGATTAGTTTACCTACCTGATATTATTAGTGTCACTTAGCAACATATGTATATATCTCTCTAGTGAGTGTTCATTTAATGCTGAACGTAGCCAAGCCCTGCCTCTGCCAATATCTGTGCTGATATTCTTCAAGAGCATGTATCGTTCATATTCATGTTTGTTTAACACAGTTCGAACAAACTGCCAAAACACTAAACATCAAAAATAATCTTTAGCAAAATTCAAAATATTTAGGGCAGATCCATAAAACTGAAAGAAAACTTGTACATTATTACTATATAGTATACGTGCACAATCATTTACAGTTTAGCTACCCCGTAATACATGAGGCACAAGACCACAAGCATATTAATCCTACCAATTTAATCAATACAAATTAAGATAACTAAATTATTATTATTATGGACCTCCATAGAGTCATAACTCATCGTGAGCCTTAGATAACACAAAATCCATCATACCACTCTCAGGCAAGGCATTTTATGCTCCTTTCACTCTCCATGCAAAAAAGTCAACTTCTGACCATTTATTACTTCATGTTGCAACATCCATGGATAGTTACTTATCCTTGTTCCTTCCAACTGTTCTATCACATGAAAATTATCCCCAATATCAATCCAGTAAATACTCACTCTCCTCGAACACTTTCTCTCTGTGTTCCCCTACTCACCTGCCTTCACTCTATCCCTGGTTCCAGCACTTCCTCGTATTCTTCTCATTCCCTCTCTCCTACTGTTTCCATTCTCTCCTCTTCTATCGTTCCCATAACTCCCTCTCATTCCATCTTCCGCTGTTCTTATTCTCTCCTCTTCTATCATTCCCTCTATTCCACTGTTCCTATTCTCTCTTCTATCATTCCTATAACTCTCTCTTCTACTGTTCCTATTCTCTCCTCTTCTATCATTCCCTTAACTCTCTCACTCCTACTCTGATTCGCCTTGCATTCATCCCTTCCATTCGCCTAATCTCATCTTCCACACTTCTCATCTCATTCACTAGACTTTACACTTGCCCTTTCAGCTCATCCATCTCTCTCTCTCTCTCTCTCTGCAAGTCAGCCATTCATCCTCCCAATTGAGACCATCTCCGAAAACTTCACAATCATTCAACTTTACCACACTCCCCACTCTCATTTTTTCATTCATATTTCTCTCGCTGTTCTCACCCTCTATCATACCACTCATCTCTCTATGTGGGAATCTCCTGCTTCTGATTCAATGACATCCATTATAGTCTCAACAAGGTCAGTTATAGTCATCTCTAACTCACAAAGTTCCTCCTATTGCCTGCATTTTGCACATATACATATTTCCCCTTCTCACACCTGCCACATATACAACCGCCAGGACGCATACATTCCACAAGTCCTGCATGCCACAAAATCCCGTATTCTTCAGGGAGTCCAATGACTCATTGAAGGAGGGTACTCTCCATCTCCACCAATCCACCAACCGCAACTACCTTCATCATCTACACCAATGCTATCTACTGCTAACTACTACCACTAGTATTTTCACAATCACCAACATCATGCCCACGGCGGGATTCAAACCCACAGCCCTTTGGCTGGAGAATGGACACGCTAACCACTCCGCTAACTAGGCCGGCAGATCAAGCGAAATGGAGTCCGTAAATGGGGGAGGACTTGGTGATACGCCATTTGCAATTTTAGCTGCTGCCATTATTCAAAATAGTGTCGAGGAACTATTACAACTAAACGCTAAATAAGTATAAGTGAGTATAACTATAGGTATAACTCATCATCATCATCATGCATAACAGGCCTAGATTGCCTGTTCCGGCCTCATAAGTCATCGTTGAATCGTTTAAAAGGAAGAATGTCCTGGTTTTCTTTTTTCTAATGGCTTGTACTTTAAGGCTTGTTTTGGTAATCTTTCTGTTTTCATTCTTTGAACATGTTCCATCCATTTATGTTTATATTTTTTTAATTTTTTCTATTACTGGTTCTTGGTTTAATTCTTTCATAATTTCTTCGTTTCTTTTGTGATCAAATAGAGTATACTTTGCAGTTTTTCTCATAAACTTCATTTCAGCTGTTATTAATCTTTGTTTGTCTTTTTGTTTTATTGTCCAGATTTTGCTTCCATACATTATATATAAATTAAGTTTATATATAAGTAATATAAATTAACTATAAGTATAAAACATATTTAAGTATACTAAATATCTAAATAATGAAAACTTATGTTATCTTCTTCCACTATGCTTCCACCGCTATGCATCCGATTCCGAACCTGCCTTCTCGGTAAGCAAAAGTACACAATATAGACAACAACTAACTCCAAAAACAACCACTAAAGGACAATTGTATTACAGAAAAATAATGTAGCACAAATCTCGACAGAAGTCACACTATTCACCGACAGATGTTTTGTATTTATCTAGGCAAGTGTTCGCAGATCTCCCAGTTTGACCATAATATAAGTTGCAAGAACAAGGAACCATGTAAAAACTTAGAACAGAGAAGGGATGAAGTGGATCCTTAGGAGAACAGAGAAGGGAAGCCAGCTTAAAATGACGTTTGAAAGCAGCGCAGAAATTTTTTTTAAATTTCTGGCTATTTTCTCTGAAGCGTCCCAGATATAGGGAATAGTAATGACATTATTATAGCGTGCATATTAGGGAGGATATGAGCAGATGAGTGAAACAGATAATATGCAGATCTTTTTGGCATCACAACCATTGGATAGGAAGGTGTGGCGAATAAAGAGAAGTTCAGCTACAAAGGAGGCCTAAGTAGAACAGAGGTTGGAGACTGTTGAAATGGGTTTTGATGATACGATATTGTTAGGAAGGAGATGACATGGAAAGTTTATTTATGTATCTACTTGTGTGGGTGGGTTTTCTGTAAATTGAGAAACAGAAAGAAAGAATGCCATTGGGAAGACAAATGATTAGAGTATCTAGAAAAAGCAAGCTGTTATTTTCTTTTTCTATAGCGAACTACTCAATTTGGGATGCTGGCTGTCGAAATGGAGGACGAAGGAGTCTAATGTGTCTGAGCCATGTGGTGAAATAGAGAACACATTATCAACATATCTCAGATAGAAGATTTGGGAAAAGAAGTGCAAGAGTATGTTTTTCAAAATGTTCCATACAGAAAATGGCCAGAGGGAGAGCCCGTGTAAGTAACTTCTGTTTAAATAAGGTGTCCTTATTTAATTTTGTATAAAATATTTGAAATGTGTGATATTAAGAATTTAGCTAACTGTTTGGCTAATTTAAAGGAGGGATCAGTAGGATCTACTAGAGAAGGTGATTAGGTTTATGAATTTTGGGCCATCAGTATATGGGGGGGGGGGGGGCAGGAACAAAAAAAAGTGAGTTTTTCAACAACTTTAGGAGGTCAAGATGTGGCATTTTTAGAAGCCTTTTAACTTTTTTTTTTCCCTCTGGGACTTGGTGGGATCTAGCATGATCTCAGATTATACTAGATTATAATCTAGCATGATCTCTGAGAACCACATACATTTTTCGATTGTAATCACTGGAATTGAGGACACCAGTAGAGTTACCTTTGCCAGCCCTAGTAATGATTTTGTTGTCTTCATGGAGTTTATGTAGTGTACAGAGCTGGCTACTGGAGAGATTTCTTTTAAGATGTTAGCTACATCAAGCCTGATATTATTGATAACATTAGGAGGTAAGATGTACATGTCACACTCTACATGACAAATGATTCCTAAAGTAGTACCTTGCGAGACACTACTGCAAGATGGGAGAAAGGCTAAGAACACTAAAAGCTGTTTCACTGAGCTTTTTTGATGAAAAGATAATGACAACTTCTAGAAGCTGACTCTGCAGCTAAGAAGAAAATCTGAGAAGATTGTTATACTTTTTTAGTATTTTATCAGAATATATTCTTTCTCAGTTTTTGCAGAAAACCCACACACACACAGGTGGATTATCTGTAACCCTTTGTTCTACTTAGGCTTTCCTTATAGCTGAACTTCCCTTTATTTATCATACCTTCCTGTCCAGTGGTTGCAATGCCAAAAAGCTCTACAAATTATATGTTCCATTCATCTGCTGACATCCCACTCAACACAAACACTACAGTAATCCCATTACCATTACCATTTTTTATCCCACAAACTCATTATTTTTACTGGGGAGCTAGAAAACACTTTCAGTTAACAGGCATGAAATAATACTTTCCTTACAGTCTTACTTAAAAATCCATAAAATTAGTATGCAGTGTCTTAGAAAAATTTCTTTGTACTCTATTAGCAGTATCTCTTTTTTTTTTTTTTTTTTTTTTTTTTTTTGCACTTCACTCTGTCTTTCTTCTGTAGAAAGGAGATGGTATCTCTTCCAGATCATAAAAAATTCCATATAAAATGCTCAAATCACATGCTATTTTCTAGATCTTGCAATAATAGAGCAATAAATACTGAATAAATCAATGGCTTAACTTAGAAAAACTAAACATTACTTTAATGAAGTATTTTTCTTTTTTTTTTAATAGAAAAAATGATTTTAAAGATTACACTATGAGAATATAAAGAATTAAATGTTGGCCATCGCACTGGTAATGCAGTGTGATGGCCAACATTTTAACAAGACATCAGACTTGATTTTCCAATAATTCTGCAACATTCTCCATAATTGCTATTTAAAATGTTTATGGTTGTGAAAATCTTACTTTTTGATGTAGTTGTGCCAAACAACTTTAAATATCATTGAAAGAACCAAGTGAATTACAACCTGTTAACGTCCCTGTGTAAAACTTGCAAAAATAAATTAAATAAATAAAAATAAAAACAAAATAAAATGTTTTAAAAAAAAATTCTGTTTTCTGTAACAGCTGAAACATTTCGGAAAGCTAACTACATAAATTTGCGTTTTTCTTATATAAAAAGGTGTGTGTGTGTGGGGGGGGTCTTGGTATGTAATGGTAATTGAAAATTATTTAAACAAAAACCATGCGAAGTTGTTTAATTTGTATATAAATGATATAGGAAATGGCTTAAAGGGAGATATTCAGTTGTTTGCCGATGATGCAAAGTTGTGTAGCGCAATAAAAAATCAAGCTGATGTTGAAAGTTTGCAGGATGATTTAAATAAGCTGGTAAAATGGGCAAAAGATAATGGATGTCAGTTCAATGTGGAAAAGCATAAAGTCATGCATTTTGGGATTAAAAGATTACCAGCTGTGTACTACATTGATGGAAAGGTACTCCAAGAGATTGATGAGGCTAGGGACTTAGGGGTATTGGTAGATAGGGAGATGAAGTTCAGAGGACACATTGCTAAGGTGTCCAAGATTGCACATAGGATTACTTGGTTGTTGAGGAACAAACTGACATCCAGAGATAAAGAGGTTATTATTCCCCTTTATAAAGCATTGATACTTCCACATTTGGATTACTGTGCTCAGGTCTGGTCACCTGGATTCCTTGGAGATGAGGAGGCTGTGGAGAGGGTTCAGAGAAGAGTGACCAAGTTGGTGAGTGATATAAAAAATGCCCCCTACATTGATAGATTGAGAGCTTGTGGATTGCAGAGATTGGTTGATAGGCGAAGAAGAGGGGATATGATAGAAACATTTAAATTACTGAAAGGTTTTTATAGGATTGATGCAGGGGAAATGTTTCAGCTATGTGATAGTGATGGAAGAACAAGAGGTCATCTCTGGAAATTAAAGAAGAGTGTGGTTAACAAAGGTGTCAGAACAAGGTTTTTTGCCTGGAGGGTGGTGAACGAGTGGAATTCATTGCCTGACTTAGTTGTGAGCTCTTCGTCTGTAAATGAATTCAAGAAGAGATATGACAGATACTGTTTTGCTAGTTTGGGTCTCCCGTGTTGAGTCTACTGACTCCATGGAGATACCCGTAATAATAATAATAATAAAAATAATAATTCTCTATATCTGGGCACTTCAGAGAAAATAGCCAGAACTTTAAAGAAATATAATCTATGCTGCTTTCAAACTTCATTTTATTATTACGGGTATATCCATGGGGTCAGTAGACATATCGCGAGAGACCCAAATTATCAAAACAATATCTATCATATCTCTTCTTGAATTCATTTACAGATGAAGAACTCACAACTGAGTCAGGCAGTGCATTCCACTCATTCACCACCATCCAGGCAAAAAACCTCGTTCTCACACCCTTGTTAACCACACTTTTCCTTAATTTCCAGGGATGACCTCTTGTTCTTCCACCACTATCACACAGCTGAAATATTTCCTCTGCATCAATCTTATAAGAACCTTTTAGTAATTTAAATGTTTCTATCATAGCCCCTCTTCTCCACCTATCAACCAACTTCTGCAATCCACAAGCTCCCAATCTATAAATGTAGGGAGCATTTTTTACATCACTCTCCTCTGAACCCTCTCCACAACCTCCTCATCACCAAGGAATTCAGGTGACCAGACTTGAGCACAGTAATCCAAATGTGGAAGTATCATATCTTATAAAGGGGAATAATAACCTCTTTATCTCTGGATGTTAGTGTGTTCTTCAATAACCAAGTAATCCCATGTGCAATCTTGGACACCTTAGCAACATGTACTCTGAACTTCATCTCCCTATCCACCAACACCCTGAAGTCCCTAGTCTCATCAATCTCTTGGAGTACCATTCCATCAATGTAGTACACAGCTGGTAATCTTTTAATCCCAAAATGCATAACTTTACACTTTTCCACATTGAACTGACATCCATTAACTTTCGCCCATTTTCCCAGCTTATTTAAATCATCCTGCAAACTCTCAACATCAGTTTGATTTTTTATTGCACTACTGTTACAAATTTTTTTTTATGTTTTCTTTGGTATTATCTGATGTACATGTGAAGTATCTGAATTCTTGTTCTGTAATTATCCTTAATTGTACTTCTTTAGTTGTAATGGAAACACTACTTATACCTCTCCTTGTATGCCTATTCAGTGCTTAATCTCCTTTGTGCTCTGTAACCGTCATTTAGATTAATTGCATGTGTGAATTAGATTAACAAGGGGATTGCCTTTGGCTAGAGCTAATTCCCTTGTTACAAATATCTGGAGTTACCTCCTCGTTAGGTTCTGGAAATTTTATTTGTTATTGCTGCGCCATCTGAACCCTTAGATTAGAAAAGCTTCTTAATCAAGGAGTTAACTCTCAAACAGAGTCTGAGAGTTTTACTCCTTGATTAAGGAGGTTGGTTAATCATTCTATTATCTTGATTAAGGAGGTTGGTTAATCGTTCTATTAAAATAATTAGTTCAAATTAGCTAAATTTCCTGTACCAACTTGAGTTTGCAGTCATGGTCTCCGTTAAACAATTAAATTCTGCTCAGGTTCTAAGTAATAAGTGGTGCATTGGATTCATTTATCAGGGCAACTAGTTAGGTAAAATTAAAAAGGTTCATTTATTAAACTCATGCAATACACTTTCACCAAATATACACTCAGCTAAGATAATCACTTTCTTAAGTTACAAAACTTAATATAATAAACTATAATTTATATAGCTGAATCTTGTCATAAGACAATGCTATCAAATCAATTGATTATCCTTTTGTATTCTTTGATCTACAATTCCTTCCAGGCATTAATTCAATGAACTTTGAGTACGATTATACTATAACACACTAAACATGATCGACATTTACAATACATTAGACCAGGGTTTCTCAAACTTTTTCTATGACGGAACACTTCACAAATCCTGAAATTTTCACGGAACACCTTGGTTATTTTGTAATGTATTAATTATAATTAATTGGTAATTTAGCTGATTTTTATTATAAATTAATGATTAATTAATCATTAATCATTAATCATTATAAATTAATGATTAATTAATAAAACATCAATTAAAGTTTGATTTAATTGAGGTTTTGATTAATTTAATTGGTTTAATTAAAGCATCAATAAACCATCGTTAAATTAATTTGTGCTGATTTTCATTGACATATCCTATTCTGATCACCAAATATATTTATAATATTATTATAAGTACTTACAAGTGAATGCAGACTTTTTCTCCTGTGTGCTGGTAGTTTTCCGCTCCTTTTGTACATCCTGGAGATCTTTGTAGGCTTGAGGTGGATTACTCACTATCTGTTCCATCACAAACACCTTCAATGAGAGATTTCTTAATACCAAAATTAAACAAAGTGCCTTGTCTCTTATTCATATTAGAATTTAAATCTGTATTCCTATTACTTTAAAAAAAATCATGACACTCCGGTTTCAGAACAAGCACTTACACATTGCAATACGAACTTGCGAAGAAGGTATTCAGTATTACTAGATCTGAGAACCATATACAGACTACCCTGATCTTCAATTTCAGTGGAAAAATTCTTTATACTTCCTTGCTGATTGGTCACTAACATTTGCAACACAGATGTTATTTCCTTCAGTTTACGCTGCCCACTGTTGTAATTGGCTTGCAGGCAATTTTTATGATCGATCATAAACGGCGGTATTCTCTTTCCCGATTGTTGAAAGATTTCGATGTGTGAAAATTAATGATAATTCACAAATATTTCCATGTTTAAAAATATGCCATTTGGTCACTGACATTTACTACACAGATGTCATTTCCTTCAGTTTTTGAGAAATGAGGATATGCCACCATTATTATAATCTGCTTGTAGGCAATTTTTATGACCAGTCATAAACAGCGGTATTCCCTTTCCTAAATGTTGAAAGGTTTCGATGTGTGAAAATTAACGATACACAGATGTTAATAGGCGTTCTGGGTCTGAGCTTTTCGACATATTCACAAATATTATTCTCCTCAGAATATTTCTACTATAAAATATTTATGCACGAAAAATGCTTAGAAAACTAAAATGACAAATTCCAGAACTTCTCACAGAACACCTATTCACCTTCTGCAGAACACTGGTGTTCTGCAGAACACAGTTTGAGAAACCCTGCATTAGACTATGCTCCTGTAGCAGTAATACTTTGCTATTAGAATAAATACTAAAGTCTTGCCTCTTACATAATATGAGCTCTACTAATGAATGTTCCTGTTCACTATTATAAACTAATTCTTTCTTCCACAACAAAAGAGACTAAGGTTCGTACATTACAGGATCTTTAAGACTTCTTCAGGTCTGTCCTTCAATCTACAATTCTCTTTACAGCTTACTTATTCTTTATCCTGACGGCCGTCTCACCTGGGTCTGGTTTGGAGTTCGATATCGTGATTTGTCCTCTCCGATATGGACGAAAAACAACTCTGCTAAAGTTGGTCCACGTGGTCTAGCATGACGGTCAGCTTGTGTAGATTTCCTCTGTGCACTGACGAAATGCCCACACCTGGCTCGCTACTTGGCTACTTATCTCCGTCGAGACATCGTTCCATTGGCCGGGTTCACCTACACATCTCCGGGAACATCTCGAGATGGGCCCTCGAGTGAATGGGTGCCGATGCTGAACAGGAGAGCAAGAAGAAAAACTGGAATCAAAGAGAAAAAGTTCCCTTGAACTGGGGGAGCCAAGCCTTTTTATATTGCACCTTTAGCAGCACCCCTTCTGCATTACACCTTTTCACCCGTCACCATTCTTCTCTCTTAGCGTCTTCCTTTCTGAAAGCTCACATGTACACCGTGCTCCGTGAGTACGTGACTGCCGTAGGCTCTGTTGCTAATCCAAGTGTCTCACTTGCGTACCTTGAACTCATAATTTTACAAACTAACATATATTTCACAAATTAATCTTCCATTGTTAAACATACAAAGATAGGTAATATTCCTTTACATAGAATCATTCAATGTCAAGATACAATATCTTTAAGGCTTTCCAGTAATTTACAATTCTACTCATATACAAGTATATCCTTGTTGGTGTATTAAAGCTTGTTAAATCCCAAATGAAATATTTCTTAGTGAAATCTCTTCATTCAAGATTTAACAACTACCCAACTTTGCATCATCAGCAAACAACTGAATATCTCCCTTCAAGCCATTTCCTATATCATTCATGTACAAATTAAACAATAACAGCCCAAGCACAGAGTCCTGAGGCCCACCACTGGTCACCTCCCTCAACCTGGGCCCTGCTCTTCCATACCACTTTCTTGTATCTTTCGCTGAGCTATGCTCTTATCCATATCACCAGTTTAGTATCCATCCCCATCTGCTCCAATTTGCGCAACAGTATTCCATGGTGTATCCTGTGAAGAGCTTTAGCAAAATCCAGAAGTACAACTGTGTAACCATTTCCTTTGTCCAACTCAGATGTCATTCTATTATAAAAAGTTAATAAATTGCTAAGACAGCATCGACCTTTAACAAAACCATGTTGGCCCCCTATAGAATATTATATTCTGATCCACCCATTCTTCAATTCTGTCTTTAACCAACTTTTCCAATACTCTTACCACCACACCCAAGATGGTGATTGGTCTGTAATTAACTACCACAGTCTTAGAGCCACCTTTATGCAAAGGAACTACTTTGCCTTCCTCCACTCCCTAGGGACCATACCAGAGTTCAAACTTTAGTTAAATAACTAAGTAAGAGGCATTGACAATTCTTTGCACATTCACGCACACCCAAGCTGATATTCCATCTAAACCTATAGAAGTCTTTGTATTTAAATTTTGCAATATACTAAGTACCTCTGATTTCTTAACTTCAATTCTCACATTAGTTATTGCTACAGGTATAGAGATATACTCACTTGGGTGAGAGACTTTTGAAAAGTGATCACTCAGTAACTCTACTATTACATCTGAATTGGTCACCTCAATACCATCAGCACCCATTAAGGTTATCCTTCCAAGGTCATTCTTCTTCTACTTGCCACATAGCAGAAGAACTCTTTGGAATTACCCTTGATCTCCTTGGCTTCTTATAATCTGATTTAGCTTTTCTTACTATGCTGGTAACCATCCTAGTTTGAGCCTTGTACTGCTCATGGGTGTACTGATTGCCTTTCTCCTTGTAAATTCTCCATAACATTTTCTTTTTTTGCAGATCAAGCCTGATATCACTACTCGTCCTTCTAATGCCTGCCCCGTTTGTCTTCCTGACCATGGGAATACATTCTGATATTGCCTTCCTCAGATAATCGCTGATTTTATCCCATGCACTGCTAACATGTTTCCTCTGCAATATGTTCCACCATGGGACGGCTGTAAGTTCACTCAGAAGCATGTTATAATTACCTAACCTGTAGTTCCACATATATACCCCTTCTTGAGAGAAATCCACAAATTTCACAACCTCCCAAGTCAATATCATATGATCACTCTCACCAATTGGAGGCAACAAGGACACCTTACTTATGCATATGTCCTCTGAACCAATGACTAGGTCCAACACTCTCACACCACGAGTCCCTTCAGTAATGTGCTGTTTCAAGTAATTATCTCTTAGGAGGTGTATGAATTCCATTTCCATTTTTCCATGTGATATTTCCTCCTTTCAACTGATATCACCATAGTTAAAATCCCTCATAATAATCACCAACCCTGCACTCATTGCACTACTTTGCTGATGCATGAATTCAATAACACCCCCTGGCCTACAGCAGCAACCAACTGTACATTTGGTTGTGTTGGTCACTAATTCACACCAGACTGCCTCAAATGAACTATCATTCACATGTCTATCCTCTTGATATACTACTTTCTTTGACTGCAAGTCATCAGCTAATATCAACAGTACTCCCCCCCCCCCCATACTATCTTCTCTATCCTCCCTGAAAATATTGTACCCATCACAATCAATTCCAGTAACCACATATTCTGTTGACAGCTAAGTTTCAATAATGCCTACAACTTTTGGTGAGATTGCACTGACTAATGCCAAAAATTCTTCCCTCTTATTTCGAATGCTTCTTGCATTAGTATACAAAAATTGCAGATTCCCTTTAGTTCTTGTACCAGCTTTAGAACTGATATTTGTTGCTGTGTTCCACCGAGTCGTTTTCGACTCCTGGCAATTCCATGAACATATATTCTCCATTCAGGTCTGTCCTTGGCCATATCTTTCAGAATTTCCAAGTGCATTTCAGCTGCTTCTTTAACTTCATCCACCCGTCTAATTCTTGGTCTTCCTCTTCTCCTGCTTCCATCAACTTTAGTAAGCATCATCATCTTGCTGTCATCCAGACTGTCATTTGCTCGCATATTCGAGGTTATTCGAGGCAGAAAGTTTACAGTGAGGTTTTGGAACTGGGAGATTGCAAATTTTATTCTCTTTGGAAAGCAAAGGAAGATTTTAATAACGTATGAGCGTTTTTTAATCACCTCTGTAGCGCAATTGGAAGAATGACAGTACGTTGTGCCCTCCGAAAAGGGTGCAATGTACTGTCGCGCCCTAAGTTTGATTCCTGTCGTGACAGGAGGAATCTTTATATGGACTTTTTCATTTGAAGGTAAGTTAGCCGATCTCATATGGAGGTAGCAGGGTTTTTTTCTCAACGGAACTCGGGTTTTTAATCCTGTATACAGACAAATCGGCCCTTCAGAACACGTGCAATTTACAGACAAAAAATACTAGCTGTGGTGGTGGTGGTGGGCAGGAGATGGCGTTGATGTAGATGATTGGTAGTAGAGGTTTGGTATAGAGACGGAGCGTTGTACAGTGGTTGTCCTCCCACGATGAGTCTTCGGACTCCTTGGAGGTGTCATGAATAATAATAATATGTCCAAAGTATCACAATTTTTGCTTGATGATCATAGCTTCAAGAGAGCGATCTGGCTTTATTCTGTCTATCACTGATTTATTGGTTTGCTTTGCAGTCCATGGTATTCTTAATAAGCGCCTGAAAACCCATAATTCAAATGCATCTATTTTCCTTCTTTCACTCTTTCTCAGGGCCCAACTTTCACATTGATAGAGTACCACAGGGAATACTGTAAAACTCGATGTAGCTTAGAAATACCAAAGCGCTTTACATCGATTTTTAAAATACTAAGATCAAATCTAATGAGAACTGTTACAAAAATGGCCTTCTTTGTCTCTATGTATTTTATGTTAAATATTAATGTAAATAACCCTATGGGAATTGATTGTATTTACTGTTTTTATTAAAGTTTCTAGAATATCAAAAACAAAGGCAATGTTTTGCCATTAGAAGTTTGAATAATAATTATGTATAAGAGTACAAGAAAGTTGTTTACAATTAAGTGTGTGAGAAAGTTGTTTGCCAGCTCTGTGCATGAACAATTTCAAAGCTAGTATCAGAGATCTGCTAGTTTGAGAGAAGTTTCCGCTGCCCGACAAGACAAAGAAAAATAGAGTGCATGGAGGAGAAAAAAAGAATGGGTTGGCCTTAACAAATTGATCAAGGAGAACTGCTGATATCTTTGGGGTTTACAACCCTTGGTGCAAGGTCCTGAGAAGGCGAAAATAAAAGAGGACTGAGCCGAACAATGAGAGGAGAGTCCAGGTCCAGTTGCTGAGAGAACGCAGAGGCGATGTCCAGTTACCGAAGAAATGAGAGGCAATCCACAGTTACTAAGAGGAGAGGCAAAGCGCTGTTACTGAAGAGAGCCAGAGGCTGGCGGAGAACCAGAAGCAGTTGGACCCAGAGGACCATACTTTATGGTGAACCCACACCAGAGAAAAAATTGGGAAAATAACTGATGCTGTTCTCCCAAAAGGCATCCGGCAAAGCGACACCATATCTCCCAAATTATTTACAGCTGCACTAGAGGAAGTCTTTAGAAGCTTGATTGGGAAACAAAAGGAATAAACATAAATGGAGAAAGGCTGCATCATCTGAAATTTGCAGATGATATTGTCCTTAATAGCAGATAATCTTGAAGAAAGGCTAAATTTTCTGGAAGAAAGGCTAAATCAGCTATATGAAGCCTCCAGAGTAATTAGATTAAAAATAAATAGAGAAAAAACAAAAATAATGATGAATAAATACATAAACCATAGAACTATCAAAGTTGAAAACCATGAAATAGAACAAGTTACTTCATATGTATATTCGGGCCAATTGTTATCCTTTGAGGAGTTTGAGAGATTGAATGAAGAATTCACCTTGGATGGATGGCTTATGGGAAAATGAGAGACATATTCAGAAGTGACATCCCTATGAGTCTAAAAAGGAAAGCTTTCGACCAGTGCATACTTCCTGTTGTTGGATTGTGATAGAGTGGAATTTTATGAACTCCTATCTTATCACAATCTAACATGCTTTTCCAAACAAAAAAAAGGAGATAAATACAGTAAATTGCCTCTAAGTGAAAATTAAGTATTATGTATATATAAATCAAGTGTGTTCTGTTATGAAAAGGGTAAATAAGTATATATTTTGTGCCATTCACGAATGTGGTTAATTCAATATTGAAAGTGTAAAACATTAGCAGAGCATTATGAAATATGCATAAAAGAATTATAAAATGTAAGCACAAATTCACCAGTTGGGGGGGGGGGAGTCAAGTCCAAAGGTTACGGAGTCGTAACGTGAGGGAGCAGCTTGTCCCAAGTAAACAACGTGACATCAGCGTACGTGCGATAGCGGGGGAGAGATATGGACGCCATGACGTAGTAGCACGTCATGGCGTCCAGTTGGCTGGACATCGAAAAGGGCGAGAAACGCAGAGAAGAGGGAAATATAAGGGTCATGCGACCCTGTAACAAGGCTTTTTGTTCCTGGATCTCCTGTGTGTTCCTTTCTCTCATGGTGGCATAGGGTGCGAGTGCCCTCGGTATCAGAGGGATACCGATTAAGGCAGTTGCGGGTCTCGGCAGCCGTAATTCTCCGTGGAAAAAGCAAGTCCGGCTGTCCACAGAAGGCCAGTTTCCTGTGAACCTATGAAGCACTAAAGAACCAAAAGGGGAAGATAAGTAAACTTTGTTTGTGTTTCACAGAATATGTGCCATGTTAATATGTTATGGAAAAGGAACATTAATGATATAGGATGAGATTGTATTGCTATCAGTTTAGAGGGATATTGAATTTAATCTTACTATCTGTCGTTGTGTTTAAGTTCGCTTTTATATTGAATGAAGTTAAGGATATGTTAGAGTAAAGAATTGGCATAATATAAAGAGATTATGAAAGATATGAATGTTATCTTGTGTAGTCTGACAGAGCTACAGAGTTTTAGATTGATTGTGATAATAGTACATGACTAAAGCATTAGCGAAGGTTAATATAATTCTTACTTTAGGAAGCTACTATATAATATTTTATAAGTGTAATAGTAGTGTTTGAATATTATATACCTTGTCTGGATCTCCCTTAAGATAGGATTTTAATTTATGTTATTGTGTATCAACTTTTGAGTATAATAAAACTTGCTTTTGATTCTAACAAAGACTTTCTGTGATTTCTGGAATCCGATGAACCGCTTATAAAATATTAATGCGAACCTATGCGGGATATTAGAAAAGGGTATATTCTGGCCACGTCTGCAGAGTTGATAGGTATCATTAAGTACTGTCCTGAGATTACCTCTTGGTTGTTAACATTAATAATCTAATAGCGCTAAGTGGCGCAGCAAAACAAATAAATTTCTTGGCATTTTACGAGAGGTAAATCTCAGACACTCTGATACTCTGGTACTGCCTCGTTCTCGAGGAAATTCCATTGTCCCTCAGAGGTACCACGTGCTACCCAATAGAGTGTATTACGGAGATATAGCATAAAAGGTTAAAATAGTTGTGATAAGGAAGAAAGCGATGCAACACTGTCCTAACATACGGAGGAGAAACATGGACTTTAACAGAAGCCCTAAACAAAAAAGCTGAGAACAACACAACATCGCATGGAAAGAAGTATGCTAAAAATAACATTAAGAGATAGGAAGACAAATATCTGGATAAGATCTCAAACAGGTGTCATGGATATTGCAAAATACATTAAACAGGCTAAGTGGAGATGGGCTGGCCCTATTGCCAGATGCAGTGACAGGAGATGGACTAGAAAAACAACAAAGTGGAGACCAATGGATGGAGCAAGACAAAGAGGAAGACCAAGAAGATGGAGAAGTGAGATGGATGGGAGAAGCAGAAAACAGAGTGATCTGGAAAATCATGGGGGAGACCTTCGTCCAGCGGTGGACAGAACCTGAAGGTTGAAGAAGAAGAAGATAAGCGATTACTCTGATTTGTTGTTAACTGGAATATAAATTGTAAGATAACTTGCCATAGTTAGCTAATCTCTTTATGAGTAAATTTAGTCTTGGCAATTTGATTTTCTTTAGCACAGAAATAACAGAGTAATTATTTTGTATAGTCATTTAATATTGAAAAGGGAAAGTTTGTTTCTTTATACCAAAAGTATAAGGATAGGTAGAGAGAGAGAGAGAGTAACCTCCCTATCGCTTATTTAGTGTACTTTGTTTCTATTGTAAATAAATGTGTTTTAATTATATGTCAATAGAGTGCCGCCTGATTGTTTATTTTACAATGCACTGTTCGTAAAAAAAAATGCGAACTTAAGAGTGGGAAACCAAGGAAGATAGCTGAAGCGTATAGTTAAGTGCAAATAGACCACGACTGTTTGTGTAAAGTTTTACTGAAGGAATTTGTGTTAGAGAAAGAGAGAGAGAGAGAGAAATCAACCAGCCGTATTACTGAGTTTTATGCCAATTAAAAGATACTGGTGGCGCAGCCTTATGAAATAAATTTTCTAGTATCTATAGGCATAAAACCCGTAGTGCAAAGGGTAGATAAACTAAGTATGCAATAGTAAGAAGGAATAGTGAGAATAAGAAAGGAATAAATACAAATATAAATAACAAGAAACAGCACACAGTTTACAATACCATTGCTTTCGCGATTCTGATTTTTGTTAACGAGGCTAATATATTTATCTTTAAAGATCTTGTTTAAATTTTCCATTGCTTTTTTTCTATTAGAAGAAGAGTAATAATCTTCTTCTAACTTCTTCAGTACAATAGCCATCTTGATCAATTCGGGATTCTAGGAGCACAAAATTGTTAACTGCTTCCATTTTCTCCCCATCTATTTCAAAATCATTAAGTTCACATGTTACCATAACTTGTGCTCTTACATTCACATTCTCACCATTCTTTTCAATGGATCCCATCCCATGTGGGATTAAAGGGAAACGAAACTGCAGATGAAGTAGCAAAAATGGCTTCAACATCAAGTGATACTACAGATTTCGATCTTTTGAAAACCACCCAAAAAGAAAACATAAAAGAACAATTCTTCAGGACATGACTCACCACTGGTACTCAGCAGAAAATCCAGGAGCTACCATCAACTCCAAGTTTAATCGCAGTACTACTACCATGATCTCTTGCTTCAAGACCAGTCACACAAGACCAATCAAGTTTAGCAATGGCATAAAAGTCTTCCTCACCCTTAATTCTATAACATCGAGGAAGCATCACCAATGCATTTGCTAAACTGTATGAATATTTCCAAATGTGAACTCTATAACAACCCAGAAAAGGTGCTGTATAAAATACATGAACTTGACCTCTATAATCTGGTGTAAAAATACTAAGGAATAATAAAAAATAAAAAATAAATAATTTAGTTTCCTTGACTCTCTATGTTAGGTCTCACATACCAGTTATCAGTTTTCCAAGATGCAAGATCTTTTTTTTATAAAATAGTTTTTATAAAAGGCTCTTATATTTACATTCTCACCATTCCTTCCCTTTATAATTTAGTTTCCTTGACTCTCTATGTTAGGTCTCACATACCAGTTATCAGTTTTTCAAGACTCAAGATCTTTTTTTTATAAAATAGTTTGTTTGGCGTTGGTAATACCATTAAAATAAGTTATAAATAATGTTAAACACATAGATTATTAGATTGATAATCTATTCTATTAGATTGATATTTCGATAAGTAATGATTGTAGTACTGTGTATGAGTGGGTGATTAAGTGTGTGTTTATTTTTGATATATTTATACTGTGTACAATAGATATAATGTTATTCATGGCACCGATGCAAATGAAAACAAATGACAGCCAAGACATTATTGTGAAGGGGGTTGGACATGGGAGATTTTGCAAAATGTTGTGTGTGTGCACGCGCATGTGGGTGCATGCACTATGTATTTGTTGCTAAGAGAAAATGAATTGTGGTATGAGAATGGCAGTGGGAGAGAGAGAGAGAGAGAGAGAGAGAGAAAGAGAGTGTCATGCATGTTTTATGAGCCAGAAGTGCAAGCTGTCAGAAGTGAAAGAATGAAGTAGTGGAAATCAGTACTGAAAGCTGTTAAACCGAACATACTTGAGTGAATGGAGTTCCAGGTATAAACGATGGCGAAATAAAGTATAAATTAGGCAATTGAAAGTAGCAGTAGGATAGCATATGAGTAAGTTGCAGTGGTGGAAGTTCAGGAGAACAGAGACAATCTGAATAAAGAAATAGCTCACTTGTACATAGCCCCCCCCCCCCACACACACACAGGACAAAGCATGAAATTTAAAGGCTGCAGAATCAGCAAGAGATTAGTTAAACTAAAAACAGAAAATGCAAAAGGGCTGAAACCAAAAAGAAATTTGGAAGAATAAACAAGGGAAAGAGCATAAGCAGATATTTATTTAGGTGATTCTATGATAAGGGAAATACTTCACAAAAGTGCAACAAAATCTTGTTTCCTTGGTGTAAAAATTAATAATATTAGTAATGCTGTTAAAAAGGAGAAAGGGAAGGTGAAAGAATTGACTGTTTTTTTTTCTGGAATCGATGACCTGAGAGGTGAGAAGTATTTATGAGGAAGGATATGAAAGAGTTATTGGAAGAAGCAAAAAGAAAAGCGAGAAAGTGAAGTTTGTGAGTTGGCTGCTGCACTATGATAGAAGCAAACTGAAAAGGAGGGCAAGATAACTAATGAATCAATATGCAGGTTGTGCAGAAGGAATGATGTAGAGTTTGTGGACTTAAGGACTGAGTTTGATGGACATAAAGATTTGTACAATGCTGATAGACTGCACTTAAAGAGGATTCAGAGTTAGGTGTCTATAGAGAGCTTTGTTCATTGAAAGTATGAAGCACACAGTCAGGAAAACTAAAAAAATTAGGGTGGATGAAGGCACCCATGAAGAAAATGACTGTGAGAATGATGAAGTGCAGAATCTAGTTTCTCAAGTAAAAATACTGAATAAGGTAGTTGTCAATTTGGGAAGTAAATGTGGTTGGAGACCTACAGGGATGCTGCAGTTTCTATATACTAATCTAATGCCAGAAGAATCAGGAACAAGAGGAAGGAGTTTCTGGCATTGTTTAGTGCAACTGCACCAAATGTTACAGGTATTAGTGAGATTTGGCTAACAGCAGCTGTTGTAGTTACAGGGATAGAAATGTGATGGATTTAGTATTTTCAAGGAGGATAGAGTAGACCAGACAGGGGATATGATACTGTTGATGATAGCAGATGAATTATAGCCAATAAAAGTAGCAGTCAGTCATGTAGATGGCAGTTCTTTTGAGTCAATCTGGTATGAGTTTGAGGCTAATAGGACAAAATATAAAATTGGCTGCTGCTATAGGTCTGGATATGCCAGGGATGATGTGAAAAAATGTATCAGCAGAGTAACACAATGAGTGCAATAGAGTAATTATTATGGGGGACTTCAACTTTGGAGACAGATTGGAAGGAGGAAAGATCAAATGGCAGGAAAGAAGTGGAATTTATACATTTACTGAGAGATAATTACTTGAGTAGAATGTGACAGAGAGGACTCAGGGTACAAGAGTATTGGATCTTGTTATAAATAATGTTAAATTTAAATGAGGATTACATTGCCTCTGATTGGAGAAAGTGATCATGTGGTCTGGACTTGAGAGGTAGCAAAACGTGAAAATCCCAATTAAGAATGGGTTCTATGTGGAACTGCAAGGCAGGTGATTAGGATACACTTAGGAGGAAGATTGAAGTAGCACAATGGCATAAAGATCTACATGGGAATAATGTTCACAATGCATGAGGGATAGTCAAGGGATATTTGGAGGGAGCAAAATGAGACTGTATACCCAAGGTCAGGAGGCTAAATCAAGTAGGAGTTAGATGGATAAGTAGTATTATTAAGCATGAGCTGCAAAAAAAAAAAAATGGTGTGGAGGCTATATAAGAAGAAAGATGACTAGTTAACTCATGAACAATACAACGATCAGGCAAAAAAGGTGACCAGCATGGTAAGGAAGGAAGGTAAAATTAGATTATGAAAAGAAAGTAGCTGAACAGGAAAAAGGAAACCCCAAAGAGTTTTTTCACTATCTGGCAAGTAGGAGGAAGAATGACTATGAAATGATAACTTTATGAGGGCAGATAGTAGAGGTAATGGAGGCAAATAACATTGTTGAGCTGCTACTAATCATTTTGAAAGGGTATATCATCCAAGTGAAGATATTGTTATGACAGAGGTGACAGTATTATGAGAAAAGAGGTTGAAGATTGGAGGTACTTAGTATGTTGCAGAATATGAATGTAAATACAGCTGTGAGACAAGATGAGTTATCGGCTCGTGTTTTACAAGAGTGTGAAGGTGAACTGGCGATGCCCTCGACTAGGCTGTTTAATTTCAGTCTCGGTTCTGGCAAATTCCCGAAATAGTGGAAGGAGGGCAAAACGATTCCCTTGCATAAAGGAGAATCAAAGTCTTTGGTAGCAAATTATACACCAATCAGTATCTAAGGAGTGATGGTAAAAGTACTGGAAAAGTTGGTCAAAGAGAGAATTCGGGAATGGATGGAAAAGAACATGACTCTCTATAAGGAGAGGCATAGTTGTGTGATGGATGGCTCATTCCTTAGTAATCTATTAACACACAATAGGGTGACAGCTATGTTAGATAAAGGGAATGGCTAAACAATGATATTGCTGGATTTTGCAATGGCATTTGACAGGATAACAAATAGTACTCTATTATGCAAACTGCAACAAATGGGGGATGGATATGAAACTGGTAATATGGACAAAAGAGTGGCTGATGCACAGATACCTAAAAGTAATGTATGGTAAAACAGAATCCAAAAGAAGGCAGATGACTAGTGATATGCCTCAGGGCTCTGTATTTGGACCATTGCTGTTTAATTTGCATATAAATGATATAGTAAATAATTTGAAGGGAGGTTTTCAATGCAAAGTTGGGTAGAGAGCTTGCAGGATGATTTGAATAGGCTGACAGTATGGGCTAAACATAATGGATATTGATTTAATGGGAAAAAAGCATAAAGTTAAGCATTTTAGGAAACAGAGATTACAATCTCCTCCTTAATGGTATCTCCACCTTGATGCAATAAGGAGGCTTGCACACACCAATGACCTCAAGAGCTATGCCAGCAGTAATTAAGCTACTGGAAGGGCCTCCTCAGATAGACAGATCAAGGGGTAGAGGTCAGACTAAGAAAGATACCCTGGTCCTCCAGACTGAGGATGTTGTGTAAGGCCAGTTTATCAAGTAAAAAATTTCTGTAAGTCAGATGCTTGAACTGGAAAATTCATCATACTGAAACAATGGAAAACACCCAAGTAAGGATAAAGGTAACCAATTAGGAATCTCAGACATTTTAAATGTAGCCATGTGGAATGTGCGAAGCATAACGTGAAGCATAGTGGCGCAGTGGAAACGTGCTGGACCCATAACCCAGAGGTCCGTAGATCAAAACCACGCTCTGCTGTTTCTTTTACCGGCCTGGTTGGCCAAGTGGTTAGCGTATCTGCTCTCCAGCCAAAAGGCCATGGGTTCGAATCCCATCATGGGCATGGATGTTTGCGATTGTCTGTGAAAATACTAGTGATAGTGGTCCGGGGGAGACGGTGTTGGTGTAGATGATGAAGGTAGTTGCGGTTGATGGAGACGGAAACTCGTGGAGTAGATGCCCTCCCTCGATGAGTCTTTGGACTCCCTGGAGGTGTTACATAATAATAATAACAACAAAGGAATTAGAATTAGTAAAACAAGTAAAAACTAAAAATATTAATTTATTTAAAATAAAGAGAAAGAGCCAATAGGCTTCATTTCGGCAATGTAAACATTATTTAAATTAAGGGGATATTAAATCCCACATTGTTTTAAAACCAAATAAGAAACTCAAAGATCGAAATCAAAGAGTTTCAAGCAGAATATAGTAACTATAAAAGTATCGGCGACTACTAGCATAAACTAAAGCATGTAGTTCAAGTACGTAGTACAAACTAGGGCAACTCATAGCAAAGGTGGGGAAAGTTCTTTCTGATTGCTATTCTTAGTATTTCACATAATGTAAAACCTATCTCCTAGGAGATGTATGATGTTATACATTATGGTGGGAGGTCACTACTCAGACCGGTTTCGATCTTTATTGAGATCTATCAGTGAGTAGCTAGACCAAATATAATACTAAGGGTATAGCAAAAAGAACTTATATACTCTGCTATATGAGTTGTCAAAAAGGTGCACCCATAAATTATTTAAAATAAAGAGCCAATAGGTTTCATTTCAGCGATGAAACATTATTTAAATTAAGGGGATATTAAATCCCACATTGTTTTAAAACCGAATAAGAAACTCAAAGATCGAAATCAAAGAGTTTCATGTCGAATATAGTGACTATAAAAGTATCAGTGATTACTAGCGTAAGCTAAAGCACGTAGTACAAACTAGGGCAACTCGTAGCAAATCCCTTTGCTACGAGTTTCCCTACTTGTAACAGTGTGGGATTTAATATCCCCTTAATTTAAATAAAAATATTAATGTAGCTGTGATAATAGAAGAAAAAAAAAAAAGAAAGAAACTAAAGAGAACAAAGGCTATACATGGACCAACATATCAGAGCTTCTAGTGGCGTGGCCATTTTAATCGATAATAAATAGAAAAATAGAATATGAAAGTACAATACTGTAAATGATCGGATTATAACAACTAAATTAAAAACAAACAGAAGCTATTTAAATATCATAGGAGTATATACGAAGAAGGTAGGAAAGTGGATTCCAAGCAGTTTTATTAGGAACGAACTACAAAATCAGTTAAATAAATAATAAAAATGACTATATATTAACAGCAGAAAACTTTATACCCCAATCCCAAATGTCTTAGAAAAATTTGGAGAAATTTGCATGAATAACAATGGTCAAGAACTATTAGACTTCTGTACGTTCAATAATTTTAAAATAACAATACTTTTTTGCAAAAAAAAAATATAAATAAATATACTTTGGAATGGCAGATATAGAAGATTTATAATTGATTATATCATTACTAATCAGAAATTAGTACTGAAAATAACAGTACATCATCAGTGCGTAGAAATAAGCAAATCAAAGAAACAGGAATACATGTACGTACAGCAGTAGGCGTTTACCAATTAAAAACTGTTGCCATGCTAGAAATTAATATTAATAAATAATATTAGTAAAAACTATTTTTGATGGTTACGTAAGATAAGAATCTCCCAAAAGTTTGGGAGAGAGAGAGAGACAATTGTTCCGATTCAGATTTGGCCAATGTAAAAGGGCTTCACAACTTTCTTTGAAAAGGCATTCATATTTAAACCTGCTTCTATGGAGAAGATGAGCTTCATCCCACTGAATACTGTTTAGTGCCAATACTATGTCAAAACGTTAATGGAATTTAATGGTTACAACCCTAATCAAATCCAGCAGATAACTGACTCCTATGTTCCAACCTCAGAATTCTTCAACACACTGCAGGGGTTCCAATCCCTTATATTTCTGGCATCTCTGAACCAATTGGTAGAATTTTGAAGAAGTATCACTCATTCCCACATATTTTCCTATCAACAAAATTTCTCATCTGTTGCCATCTACAAAAGACAAACAGTCATCTCTATCATTAGCTGGCGTTTACCAGATACCTTGTGCATGTAATCTAACACTTTGGGCAGACAGGCTGTTCTGTGGAAAAAAATAATTAATGAACATCAATATTATATTGAATGCATGAAAGCTCAAAAGTCTGGTCTGGCACAACATAGTATTGATGCTAAACACAGTATCCAGTGGGATGAAGCTCGTCTTCTCCATAGTAGCAGGTTTAAATACGAATGTCTTTTCAAAGAAAGTTGCAAAGCCCTTTTACATCGGCCAAATCTGAATGGAACGATTGTCTCTCTCTCTCTCCCCCAAAATTTGGGAGATTCTTATCTTATGTAACCATCAAAAATAGTTTTTAATAATATTATTTATTAATATTAATTTCTAGCACGTGGCAACAGTTTTTAATTGGTAAACCACCGACTTCTGTATATACCTTGTATTCTCGTTTCTTTGATTTGCTCATTTTTATGCACTGATGATATACTGTTATTTTCAGTATGAAATGAAATATCTGTACTTTCATTTCATTGAAGTCAATTAATTACTGTGGTTATCGTGTAATTTATTGTTTATAGTCATGCCACAGGTACCTTTAAAGATTAGAATATTACATGGAAATCTCTTATGCAAACTGGAACAAATGGGGGAAGGCTACAAAAACTGGAGATATGCATATGAGTGTGGCTGATGGACAGATAAAGAGTAGTGTATGGAGGAACAGAATTCAAGAGAACGCAGGTGACCAGCAGAGTGCTGCAAGGATCAGTGACTGAACCACTGTTGTTTAATTTGAACATATAATGATATATGAAATTATTTCAAGGGAAATATTCAATTGTTTACAGATAATGCAAAACTGGGTAGTAACATGGTTAATTAAGGTGATGTAGAGTGCTTGGAGGATGGGTTAATCATGCTCACAGTATGGGAAAAAAAAGATAATGGATATCAGTTTAATGTGAAAAAAAAAAAAAAAAAAAAGTGTAGCTATGCATTCTGGGATGAAAAGATTACAAAATGCATATATGTACCACACTGATGGAAGTGCAATCCAGGAAAGAAACAGATGAAAACTAGGAATATGAGGGTGTTGGTGAATAGGAACTTCAAGTTCAGAGAACATACTGCAAAGGTGGCCAATGTAGCTCATAGGATTACTTGATTTGAAGCAAGTAATCAAGTGATAATAGCTGAGCACAAATATCTGGATTATTTGTGCTCGGCTATTGTCAACTGGGTTTCTTGAGGTTGTGAAAAGGATCCAAGGGTGAATAACCAACATGATAAGTGGACTGTGGCATGCTCACTATTATGATAGATCGAGGGATTTGTAGGTTAAAAAAATTAATTGATAAGCAGAGAGAGGGGATATGATAGAAGCATTTAAGTTACTAAAAGGGTTTTATAGGATTTGATGCAGAAGAAATATTTCAGCACTTGGCTGCAGAGGGCAGGACAAGGATATAATTCTGAGAATGTCTCTCTGAAAAAATTTCTACCACTGGTGAAAAAAATTTCTGTCTACTCGCTTGGAGCAGGTGATGGATAAGAAGAGTGAAAGCAATAGTATAACCAAGTGGTTACGCCCGGAAATTGAGTATGCTGCTAGCTAAGGCATGAAGATGAGATTTTAGGAACTTAGAGAGTAGTGAATGAGTGGAATGGATTTCCAGAATCTGTTTATAACCTTCTTCATTAGTTAGGAGATGAATGAGGCAAGGGAGATCAGTCAGTAGTCTGAGGATTGACTTGTATCTTCCTTTTTTTTGAAATAAGATGGATTTAATTGTTTGCTACCATGTGCACATGGTAGCAAACAATTGTGTTCATGAGCACAATCTTTAAAGTTCAACCGGAGGATAGATAACATCAAGAGACTTCATGCTTTTTTTGGCATCTAGGTTGAATATCTGGCAAGAAGCCACAAGAGGTATGCAGTAAACAGAACAGTGGAAAAGAAGAATGATGCTAGGATATCAGCTTTATCTTTAGATGCTGGAATAGTGGATATGAGAGAGAGAGAGAAAGATGAAGATACTGCATCCAGAAGATCTTTCCAAGGGACCAGAAGACATGACTGCCATCTAGACAGAAAGTAGTTTTCTGCTGTTGATCATTTCAAAGTCATATTTGGATTTGGTGATGGCTGTTTTGCATTAGTTGTATGCTTTGGTGTAAGCTGAGTATGAAGATGATATCCTTCTAACAAGTGACTTCAAGATATGCTGAATTTCATGCTTTTAATTGTTTTGGTTATTGTTAAAGCATAGTTTGGAAAGGAGAAAAAATTTCAGAGATAATATATTTCTGTGAAATGTCTCTCTGAAAAAATTTCTATCACTGGTAAAAAAAATTTCTGTCTACTCGGCAGGTGTTGGATAAGAAGAGTGAAAGCAATAGTATAACCATGAAAAGGAAGCGTATAAGTTCCAGAGGCATCCCATTAGCATCCTTGTAATACAAAAAGAACAAGAGGTTGGGAGTAGTTAAGGAAAAAGCATTGCATGGAAGGAAATTTGCACAAGATTATGAAGTGACTTAACAAGAGGACAGAGATCACCTCTGTGGTACACATGGAATGAGAACAGGGTTATAAAAAAAAAAAAAAAAAGTCATTCAGAAAACAGACTACTCAGATATTCATAGTTGATAGGTTCATAATTTCTATTTGATCACTGCTTATAGTACTTCTGCATCTCTTCAGCTTGTTCAATAGAAATGGAAAAGAGAAGTTTCAATAGTTAAGTAATTAGATTAGTGGGGTGCTTAAAGGTCAACACTGTATAATTGAGAGGGAACCAGGGCAAACAGCGAAAAGTCAGCTACTGGAACAAATCCTAAAACACACCCCAACCATAGCCTTAGGTAGCGAAAGAAAAGAGTGACAGAGTTAGAATGGTGAGTCTGTTACCGCGGTATGACAGAGAGGAATTTAGAAGGAGGGCCATAATCGCAAATGATATTATGCGCAGGTTATGCGGACGGTGTGGTGTGGAATTTGTGGACGTGTGGAATGAGTTTGATGGGCGAAAGGACTTATACAAGATGGATGGACTGCATTTGAATGGACTTGGTGTGCGGAGACTGGAAAAAGTGTTGCTGAATGAAGTGAAAATGGATGTGCAGAACCAGGGAAACTAGAACTACCAAGGAGGGGGGGAAGTGGATATCCAGACATCAGTGAGACAGTTGAGTGTAAAAATGTAAATAATGTACCTGAGCCAGCAATAAGGACAAAAAATGGGAATGGGATATTTAGAATAACGCATCAAGATAGGGGTGGGACAAAGGGAACACTGCAATTCATGTATACTAATGCCAGGAGTATTAGGAACAAGAAGGAAGAATTTTTGGCCTTGATTGGCTCTTCCTGGCCACAGGTTATTGGCATTAGTGAAACATGGCTGACAGAAGATGATATAGTTAGTGGGATAGAATGTGTAGGTTATAGTATGTTTAGGAGGGACAGAGAGAATAAAATTGGGGGAGGGGTGTTATTGATGATAGCTGACGAACTGCAGCCAAGGAGAATTGAAGTATTGCAGGATAGTGAAAGGAGCTCATTTGAGGCTATTTGGTGTGAGATTGATACTGGCAGAATAAAATATACAGTTGGGTGCTGCTATAGACCAGGTGATGGAATAGATGGTGGAGATGGTATGCATAAACAAATTGATGAAATGAGTGGAAGGAGGGTAATTATTATGGGGGATTTCAACTATGGTAACATTGATTGGAAGGAGGAGAGGACACATGTGAGGAAGGAAATGGATTTTATTCAATTATTAAGGGATAACTATCTGAAACAGCATGTAATTGAAAATACTAGGGGTGTGAGAGTGCTTGACCTGGTAATAGTATCTGAGAATTTGACTGTAATGAATATGACCATGTTGCCACCTATTGGTGAGAGTGATCATAAGGTCTTGACCTGGGAGGTGGCTAAAGGTGTGAAATTTGTGATTAAGACAGGGCATATGTGGAATTACCGTGCTGGCAAGTATGACAAGCTTAGGAGATTGCTTGGATCAGTGCCATGGCATGTACAACTGCAAGGGCTGGACGTCGATAGAGCATGGGAAGTGATCAAAGAGCATTTACAAGAGGTTATGGCTGATTGTATACCTAAGGTCCGAATAGTGAAACAAGGAGGGGTTAAATGGATGAATAACACCATTAAGCTTGAGCTGCAAAAAAAGAAACAACTATGGAGGGAATTTAAAGAAAGGGGTGACCTGCAGGCACACGAACGGTATAAAGTACAGGCTAGAATGGTAACAAGTGTGGTAAAAAGCAAAAGCCGATTATGAAAGGAAACTAGCTATGCAAGCAAAAGAGAATCCCAAACAGTTCTTTCAATATGCTGCAAGCAAGAGAAAAACTGTACATGGCAAAATGATTTTAAGGAATGACGATGGTAAAGAGTTCACTGAACCAGTCGATATAGTGGAGTTACTGAGCGCGCACTTTGCAAAAGTATATCATCCAGTTGGTGACGTTGAAAAAATGAAGGAACCATTAGTTTATATGGGAATTGTGATGAATGAAGTGGAGGTGAATAGTCTATTACAGAACCTTAATGTGAATACATCTGTGGGATTGGATGGTATACCGGCACGGGTCTTGCATGAAGCAGTTAAAGAATTATCAGTGCCCTTGACCATGTTGTTTAATCTGAGTCTCAGGTCTGGCTTAGTCCCGAAGGCGTGGAAAGAGGGGAAAATAGTTCCACTGCATAAAGGAGGATCCAAGACTATGGTTGCAAATTACCGACCGATCAGCATATCAGGAGTCGTTGTCAAGGTCTTGGAGAAAGTAGTCAAGGGAAAAATACAGGAATGGATTGATGAAAATGAGATACTGTACAGAGGACAGCATGGCTTTGTGAAGGGTAGATCATGCCTCAGTAACTTGCTCAAGTTTTATAACAGGGTGACGGCTGAACTGGATAAGGGAAATGGGTTTACAGTGATACTGCTGGACCTGGCAAAGGCGTTTGACAGGATACCACATGGAATTCTAATCCGTAAACTACAACATATGGGAATGGATATAGGGTTGGTGAGATGGATAGCTGGGTGGTTGATGGAGAGATATCAAAGAGTAGTTTATTCAGGAGTAGAGTCCAAAAAACGGCCTGTGACTAGTGGTGTGCCACAGGGTTCTGTTCTTGGACCACTGCTGTTTAATCTGTTCATTAACGATATAGGGAATGGTCTAAGTGGGACAGTTCATTTGTTCGCTGATGATGCAAAGTTGGGTAGGGCGATAGTGAATGCAGAAGATGTCAAAGTCTTGCAAGATGACTTAGATAGATTGGAGTTCTGGACTAAGGAGAATGGATGTCAATTTAATGTGACAAAATGTAAGGTTATGCATTTCGGAGTGAAAAGATTAGCAGCAGTATACCACATTGGTGGAACTGTACTCCAAGAGATTGATGAGGCCAGGGACTTGGGAGTGTTGATGGATAGGGAGATGAAGTTTAGGGGGCACATTGCGAAAGTAGCTAAATCAGCTCATCAACTCACTTGGTTGTTGAAAAATACCTTGACGAGCAGAGAAAAACAAGTTATTGTACCTCTGTACCGAGCCCTGATAAGACCTCATCTCGACTACTGTGCCCAGATTTGGTCACCTCGGTTCCTTCTTGATGGGGAGGAATGTGAGAGGATCCAGAGGCGAGTGACTAAGATGATAGCAGGTCTATGGAATGCACCATATGAGAACAGGTTGAAGATTTGTGGGTTGCAGAAACTAGTTGATAGGCGAAAAAGGGGAGATATGACTGAGACATTCAAATTGCTAAAAGGATTCTATAGGATTAATTCAGATGATATTTTTGAGATCAGGACTGGTGGTGGGAGAACTAGGGGACACCCATGGAAGCTGGGCAAGAGCGTGGTTAGCAGGGGTGTTAGAGCTGGGTTCTTTACTTTTAGAGTGGTAAATGAGTGGAATAAGCTGCCAGAGTCTGTTGTGGGTGCTATGACAGTGAGCGAGTTCAAGGCAAGGTATGATAGATACTGTGAGAATGTTGAACAGCGGTGTGAACATGATGTTCAGGGCCTCCCTCGATGAGTCTAAGGACTCCTGGAGTAGCCCGTGCTAATAATAATAATAATAATAATAATAATAATAGCCTTTAAAGGAATGTGGAAAACCGACCAATCCTGACCTTCTCGTGGTGCACCATGTTAGTTATCTAACTGGATACTGAATGAACAAGGATGGGCTAGCAATTTGGGATTTAACTGACCAAATTGTATTTTTATTGGCTTAATTAAATGATGGTACAACACAACAGAATTTCATGCTGGCTGGGGCATCGCCTGGTTAAACAAGGCCCCACGTTGCTTTCGCCAGGGAACCAGGGCGAACAGCGAAAAGTCAGCTACTGGAACAAATCCTAAAACACACCCCAAACTCAATATCACCAGAATTGAAGATCAGTACTATCAGCATAAGAAGCCTGAATGGCAAAGAAACAGAGCTAGCTCAGGAATTAGATAAGTATCATATCGACATAATAGGGGTGACTGAAACAAAAAAGACCAAAACTGGTGAGTTCGTTCTGAGCAATAAATACAAAATGTTATATTCAGACAATGACAATCAAGGAAAAGAAGGAGTAGCCATAGTATTCAACACTAAATACAAAGCTAATCTTCTTGAATGGCAGGCAATTTCAAGTAGAGTGATGTGGGCAGATATCAGAATGGGGAACTGGACAATGAGACTTATATGTGTCTAAGGTCCCACAGAAGATTCTCCTAAGGTTGAAGTGGAGGAATTTTTTGAGGCTTTAGAAAAAGCAACTGACACAATGAAAAATGAAAAGTTGGTCCTTGTTGGGGATCTAAATAGCAGAGCAGGAAGTGATTGTCAGACATACAAAAATATTTTGGGAAAATTTGGAGAAAAGAGCAAAGCTAATAATAATGGCAAATACTTTAGGATTTCTGCTCAGGACATGGACTGGTTATTACTAACACCATGTTTCAACATAAAAATGTGCACAAATTCACATGGAGAGAAGAGGCAAGGAATAAGAAAAGTCTCACTGACTATATTATTGTTGATAGTGATGTTTTCTCTCTGGTGCAGGACACTAGAGTGTACAGAGGATTTGAAATTGGAAGTGATCAATCACTATTTAGTCTTGAGCAGGATAAAATTGAATTTCATATTGAAAAGAAGAACATGTAAGAAAGTTTTAAAGTGAATAAAAGTTGAGCAGCTCTAAGATGTGAACTGTAGACTAAAATATATAAACATTATTCAAGAAAATATGAAAGAGTTTGAGAACAGGAATCAAACCTTGGAGATTAAGTGGCAAGCTCTGAAGAAAACATTGATTGATTCTGCCAGAGAGGCATGTGGTGAGGTTGTCTGCAAGGACAGAAAAATCAAAACTCCATGGTGGACACAGGAAGTTAAAGAGGTAGTGAAGGAAAAGAAGAAAGCATATCAAAAGTTCCTGGGAAATAAGTCACCTTGTGCTCTTAGAATACAGAGACCAATGTAAGAAAGCTAAACACTGTAAAACTAGCTAAACGTAAGTCATGGGAAGACGTTGGTAAGAACATTGAAATTAAATATCAAGAAGGTGGCAAAATATTTTGAAGGTTGTTGAAGAAGTTCAGAAATGGAGGAAAGAGTACTGTAAAAGGAATTAGAAATGATAAAGGTGATCAAAACAGGAGAAAAAGAAATCCTTGAAGTATGGAGTAATTACTTCGAAAAATTGCTAAATGAAACTAGCAGTGATGACAGCACAGTGATAAAAAACACTGACCAGGCATGCAATCAGGAATACATATCCATGGTTGAAGTAGAAAAAACCATCAAAAGTCTGAAATGTGGAAAGGCAGCTGGAGTAGATGATATTAGACCAGAAATGCTCAAGTATGGTGGTATAAAAGTCTTCCAGTTGCTGCACTGCATAGTTCAGAGGACCTGGACAGAAGGACAAATTCCAGATGATTGGAGTAGAGCTCTCATAGTACCCATATATAAAAAGGGAAATAAAAACTGTATTCAGTACTCAGTAGAGAATTACAGAGGTATTTCTCTACTGAGTGTTCCTGGTAAGATTTATGCAAGTATACCTGAGAAACCTTGAGAAGGATTGTGGAAGAGAAGCTTGGTGATGAACAAGCTGGATTCAGACCAAATAGAGGCTGTCAGGATCAGATCTTCACTTTACGACAAATAGTTGAGAAAGCATGGGAATATAACAAAGATCTGTATTTAAGTTTTGTTGATCTGGAAAAGACATATGACAAGGTGCCAAGAGAGAAGCTATTCAATACGCTAGAGTTATATGGTGTGAATGGGACATTATATCAACCAATACTTAGTCTTTATTCGAGTTGCAAGTCAGCAGTTAGAATTGAAGGAAGTACAGGAAGATGGTTTAATGTTAAATCTGGTTTGAGACAAGGATGTACATTATCACCTCTGTTATTCATTATCTATATGGATCACATTATGAAGGAAAGTGGTATTAAACCTGATATCAAAATTGGAGATTTTAATGTCAGCTCCTTGCTTTATGCGGATGATGTTATACTTCTAAATAAATCCGCTACAAGTCTGCAAGATTCCCTGACTAAATAGAATAACTGTTGTAATAGATATGGTATGAAGATCAGCATTAAAAAGACAAAGACAATGAAAATAGGTAGACTTGTTGAAAATGTCAACTGTGTTGTGAATGGGGAACCTATAGAACAAGAAAAACATTTCAGCTACTTAGGCACGATTTTCAATGAAGATGGTAAATTAAATATGGAAATAGACAACAGAATCAACAAAGCTGGTATGGTAGGAAGTCAATTGAATAAATTTATATGGAATAAGAGAGAAAGATGAAGAATTATCACAGCAGGTTCACACTAACCATTATTCACAACGTCCATTCGAACTCTCTTGAAACTAGACGCAATGGGTTTTAGTGACATTAGCGATGCACATTATCACTTAAGATGTATAGACCAGACTTCCAATTTGTGACAGAAACCTAAATTTCAGCTACAAGGGTGGCCTGTGCAACTCAGAATCCTCTCCACCATTTCTTCATCCCTATGGAATCCAGGTGTCCAAATTAGTGCACAGTAGTCCAAAATGTGGCCTTGTTGATGTCCCACTGCAGGGCAAAGGCCTCCCCCAACCTCTCAAATCCTGAGCCCCTCTTGTCCATGTGACACCAAGCCATTTTTCGATGTCATCTCTCCATCTTTTTCTCTCTTTCAGGTTTTCTGACTCCTCTTGGAAGCCACACTCTGTTGCTCTCCTTGGAAAAATATCAAGATGATAGATAGTCAAGTGGCCTGCACAATCCCATTTTGATTTTCTAGCTCTCCAAATGACATCTTTTAGGTCTCTTAAATCTTTGTTCCTTGTTCTATCTAATCTGGATACTCTGAGTAAACTCCTCTTCATTGCTCTTTGGCAAATTTGGAGCTTTTTTGTTTGTGTAGTGCAGGGGTGGGGAACCCCTCGCTGCGAGTCTGTTTTAATTCGTCCCTTTGCTGATGTACTCTTATGTACATGTAAATAAAATTTTATAATAATTTAAATTTTTTATAATTAAATTTAAATAATTAAATATACAAAATCAAAAATAACTATATTACATAAAAAAAGATCGTCATACGTCTGGCAACCATCAAATCGAGACTAGTCATTAAAATAAAAAGAAATCAGGAGCATTTCTCTTCTCGCAGGGAAAGTTCAGACTTTCTCTGATTGGTTGCTTCCCAATTACTGCCATGACATTTTCTCGCGTGTCAAAACATATTCACTTTTGACTTTGTGTTTCTCATGCAGTACAAATGTAAACCAGTTGACAAATTTATTCAATTTATTTTTTTAAATGACAAGTTGTAGTGAAAACTGTAAAAGTGATGGTGAATGTGCTCCGTTTTGTGAAAAATTGAGAGAACTATACTTCTTTATTGAAATTAATGACAAATGCATTTGTCTTATTTGTAATGAACATGCTGCAGTTTACAAAAAATATAATCTTGAACGACATTATTTGAGTAAGCATAAGAAATATGAAAATTTAAAAGGATCAGAATGTTTAGACAAGATAGCAACTTTGAAAGAAAATATAATCAAAAGCCAATCTCTTTTTAAAAAACTTATTCAGAAAGACTATCTGTAACTCAAGCTAGTTATGCGTTGTGTAAACAAACTGCTAAAACACTTAAAACCCATAATGAAGGTGAGTTCGTGAAAGATTGCATCCTTACTGCCGTCGAGATTTTATTTCCAGAAAAACTGAGTTTGTTTAAAAATATTAGCCTATCAAGAACTGTTGTTTTTGTTGTCTTGTCCTTTGAAGAGTCTTAGATGTTTACGTGTGCTCCTTGAACTGCTTTGACTATGACGATTTTGTTTGTATAGAGCTGTTGTTCAGGATTAGGATCTATTTCTTGAAAGGCTGCTGTAATTGCTGGACAGGTAAAGATGTGAATGGATGTCAGTTCAGTATTGGGCAGTTGTGGCAGTTTCTATATGTTCTCATATCATCTGTATTGATCTTCATTCCTCTATAATGTCCTGCTCGTAGTGTTGCTATCATGGTGGTGGTGGTCTTTTGTCAGCATTGATTTCGGGAATTTGAATTTCTTTACCAAACTAATTCCACTGATTTCAGTGGAATTAGTTTAGCTTTTGCTAGTGAGTTAGCATCAGAGAGTTATCAAGTGAGTTACTTGGTTTAGTTTTTTGGCCTCTTTTGCTAATTTATCAGCTGCTTCATTGTAATCTACGTCTACATGAGCAGGAATCCATTGTAAAATGCAACTTTTTTACCTAAACACTTTAGTTGATTTAAGAGTTTATGAGTGTCGTGTGTGAGCTTGGTATTGCCACTTTTGATTTCCTCCATAGCTGATCTTGAGTCACTATAAATTATAAGTCCCTCAGTTTGTTGAGATGATAATTTTAAGTAGGCTTCGAGTGCTTTATTTATTGTGTAAAGTTCGCTGGTAAAATTGGAAGAGATTCTCCCAGATCAAACTTTTAGTGAATGTTTTTCACCTTTCGGGAGTAGAAGGAGAATACCAGCGCCTCCATTAATCATATTGGTGTATGACGATCCATCGGTATAACAAATAACCTGTTTGGAGGATGAAAGAAGGTTGATAGTATTTAGGGCTTGTTCTTTGAGCATTTCTTTTGATTCTTTTTTTTGTACAGAGTTTGGTAAGGTTTAGATTTATGGAGGTATTTGAAGGTAAAGGACTGGAAAATAGGGGTCCTTTGTTTATGTAGGCATTTAGCTGATCAAGACCTATTTCCTTCCTAATAGTGTCATCATATTGTAAAGTTGATGATCCGTGAAGTCTGCATTTTTGATGCCAATGTTCATACGTTTTTAGGGAGATACGATCGCTTTGGTAGCTTCTGATATTATTTATGAATTTTATGGTGGGAAATTTTCGTCTGTCCTCCAGTAGGTCAAGCCCACATTCATGTTGGGCTCTGATGTTGTTAGTGGATGAGACTGCACCAATGATAATCTTGGATGCTTTTGCTTGTATTTTGTCTAATTTTTCCTTTACCAATGAGGCCGAAGGTGACCAGATAGGTGCTGCATATTTCATTATTGGTTTTATTAGTGTAGGGCAAGTAGTTTTGAGGATTTTTGGCTTTGCACCCCAATTTGTTCCACGAAGCCTTTTCAGTATATTTAATTTTTTTAGAGCTCTGTTGGAAGTGTTAGAGATGTGTTGTGCAAAACGTAATTCCTGATCAAGCGTAATACCAAGGTATTTGGATTTGTGACTTTTTCAATTAGCTTGTTGATGACAATGACGTTGGGATTGTAGGAATGTCTATTTTTCCTGTCTGTATTAAAGATGGTTAGTTTTGTTTTGTCTGGGTTGATTTTGAGTGTAACTTCATCTGACCATTTTTCTAATCCTCTCATGGATTTGTTTAGAATCTCCTCTGATTCTTTGATTTTAGCATTAGTGTGCCAGATGGCTATATCATCTGCATAGCAAGCTACTTTTGTGTCTTCTGTAAGGTAGGGATGAATGTTATTTGACATATAAAAGGAATAGTAAGGGACTGAGTACTGAGCCCTGGGTAACACCAGCCCAGGTTCTCTGCTCTCTTGATATTGTTGCATTGATTCTAATGATCTTTCTTCCTCTAATGAAATCAGCAATCCAGATTAAAGCGTTTTCTCTAATCCCAATATCATGTACTGTTTGTATTAATTTTTTGATCTAAACACAATCGAAAGCAGCAGTCATATCAAGGAATATGGCAGTTATCTTTTTTGTTGGTTTTCCTGAAATGAGTCTATTATTGTTTGGCAGAAGTGGAATAATTGATCTGTTGTCAAATAATGGGTTCTATGGGCAGTTTGGTAGTAGTTAATTTTCTTATTTTTTTGTCAGCCGGTGCATGAGCCTGGAGTGTATGATTCTTTCAGTAATTTTACAGAGTATGCTAGTTAATGCGATAGGTCTATAGCAGGGGTCGGCAACCTTTTTGGATTGAAGAGCTATTTTTAAAATTATATCTGTTAAAAAATAATTTAGGGAGCAGCACGCAGTGATGAGCAACTAATGGTCTCCGGTTGCATGCAGCCCTCTCAGGTTTTTTGTGTGGTCCATGGTGTTCGTTTTGTACGGCAGAATTAGTATATTTTAATTAAAAATCTATTTTATGAATGTTGATTTTTACATGTGGATTTATTTGTGCAGGTCAAAAAATTAAAATATAGCTAAATAATGGAAAATAAATTAATACTTTCTTATCAAAGAAAAAGAAAATATTCTTTATACTGATCAAACCGAGTATTTGATTTACTATTTAATTGCTCATCACTGCTTTAAATTTAGAAACATAATTAAATTATTTATTCAGATTTTGTTTTGTTTTTTACAGTAACACATTATCATACTTGTAAAACACAGGGGTGGCATGTCACATGAAATTATATCATCATCATACGTATCAAGGATTTAGGCCAGTTCCGGCCTTAGAAGTCATAGTTGAATCGTTTAAGAGGACGTCCTGGTTTTCTTTTTCCTAATGGCTTGTACTTTAAGGCTTGTTTTGGTAATCTTTCTGTTTTCATTCTTTGAACGTGTTCCATCCATCTATGTTTATATTTTTTAATTTTTTCAATTACTGGTTCTTGGTTTAATTCTTTCATAATATGTTCGTTTCTTTTGTGATCAAATAGGGTATACTTCGCAGTTTTTCTCATAAACTTCATTTCTGCTGTTGTTAATCTTTGTTTGTCTTTTTGTTTTATTGTCCAGATTTCGCTTCCATACATTAAGACCGGTAGGGCTAATGCATTGTATACTTTTAGCCTGGTTTGTTTTTGAACTAGGTTTGGTTTAAATATAGAGTTAATTACCCCTGTTATTTTTAAATATTTTGCAATTTTTATGTTTATATCTTTTTCATTTTCATAAGTGATCATACATCCTAGGTAGTTAAATGAATTCACCTGTTCTAAGATCTCGTTATCTAATACTATTTTAGTTCTTGCTGGATCTTGTCCTTTAAAGGCCATAGTTTTTGATTTTTCCGTTGATATTATCATACCATAATCTTTGGATATCTCATTTAGATTTAAAATAGCTTTCTGTAAGTTATCTTCAGAATTTGTAATTATTATTTGGTCATCTGCAAAGAGGAGAGTGTTTAAGTTAACTGTAGGTGAAAGTTTAATTCCTTGATGTAAATTTTTACTCCAGTTTATTATTATTTCATTTAAGTAGATATTAAAAAGAGTTGCTGAGAGGGGACATCCCTGTCGGACCCCTTGGTTTATCTCTCTTGTATATGATAGCTCATGATTTAATCTTATTTGTATTTGATTATTTTCATATATACTTGTGACAGCTTTTAGGATATTATTTGGTATTTGTCTTTCTTTTAATATGTTAAATAATATGTTTCTTTTAACTTTGTCAAATGCTTTTTCAAAGTCAATAAATGCAATATGTGTTTCTAAATTATATTCTATTCTTTTCTCTATTATTAATTTTAGGCAGAAGGCTGGGTCTATACATGATCGTCCTTTTCTAAATCCATTTTGTACCTCTAGAATAAAGTTTTCGGAATATTTCATTAGTTTGTTATTTAAGATTCTGCTGTATATTTTGTAACATGAATTTAGTATACTGATACCTCTATAGTTTTTAGGGTCATCTCTATTACCTTTCTTAAAGATAGGAATCACAATTGCTTTTTTCCATTCTATTGGGGGGATACCAGTTGAGTAAATTTTATTTAAAAATAATAAGAGTCTTCCTTTGAATCTTGTTCCTGCGTAATTATATAGTTCTGAACCTAGCTTATCTTCTCCAGGTGATTTTCCGTTTCTTGTTTCTTTCAGGCTGATTTCTAATTCTTCTTCAGTTATTTCCTTTTCATTTTCGTTAATTGTTTGCCAGTTGTCTTTTTTAAAATATTTGTCTGTCCACAGTTTTGTGTAGTAATTTAGAAATTCTTCTAATTTCAATTCAGTGTTTAATTTTATGTTTTCTTTGGTATCTGCAATTAGGTGTTTCAAAATCTTATATACATTGGGTCTTATTTTATATAAATCATGTTCTAAATTAGAAACAAATTTATTCCATGATTCTCTATGTCTTTTTCTGACTTCTCTTTTAGCTATGGCTCTTATTCTTTTATATTCTCTTTCATCTTCTAATCTTTTACTGCTTAACCATTTGTGATAGGCTTCTTTTTTCTTTTTGATTATTTCTTTGATTGTATCATCCCAGATCTTCAGTTTTTTTCTTTTATTGAATTTTTTGGTCTTTCCTAAGCTTTCATTTGCTGCTGCATTTAGTATCGTTTTTACATTAAGCCATTCTATTTCTATTTCTTCATTTTGTTTTATTTTATCTAGATACTGGTTAATTCTTTGTTCATATAGCCATTGTACATTTGTGTCATTCAATAGTCTAGTTTTATAAACAAATGTTTCAATTTTTCTTTCTGTTCTTGTTACTTGTAGCCATTTAGGTGGTAATCTTAATTTTATTTTAACAAAGGAAGTGGTCACTGCTTATTTCATATCCTCTGTGAACTCTAACATCTAGTGAAAATTTTGATGTCATTTCATTTAATATGAAGTAATCTAATATTGATTTCCATCCTATTGCTGCCCAAGTATATTTATGTATGTCTTTATGTTTATAGAAGGAATTCATTATTTTTAGGTTATTATAAACTACAAAGTCAATCAATTTTTTACCATTTCTGTTTAGAGTGTGTTCTCCATGTATTCCTATATTATTATTAATTTTCGTGTTTCCAATTCTTGCATTTAAGAATCCTGCTAAAATTATGTAATCATTTTTATTTATTTTATTATATATGTTTTGTAGCTGATTATAAAAATCAATATTATCCTGTTCTCTTCCTTCTTTTGGGGCATATAAACCAATTATTGTTAAATAGCCTCTATCTATTTTTATTCTAGCTTCTATTATTCTTTCATTCCATAATTTATAATGTTTTAACTGTTTTGAAAGGAAGTTATGAATCCAAATCATGATTCCTGCTTGTGCTCTTTGGTCTCTGTCGACTCCACTGTATATCACATTAAAATTTTCAGTTCTCATAGTTCCTTTTAATTTCTTTTTTGTTTCAGTGATTACTGCTATTTTAAAATTTCTTTCATTTAATAACTGGTCTAATTCTATTTCTTTATATGCTATTCCTCTTACATTCCAGTTTGCTATGTGTATTATATTTTGTCGTTTCCATTTTCGTTTTCCCTTTTCCATTCCAGGGTCGTTTCCCATAGATTCAATCCGATTATCTTTTTCTGTCAGCTTACAAGTATGGTTATGTTCTCCATGTCAGGGTACTAGCCTGACGATGGAATAGTTCAGTGGTAGGGCTGCTACCTTAAGGCTTCTGAACTCGCCTGAATTATATGATATTTTTAAATATTAAATAATAAAACAAAGATTTGCTCCTCGTTACAAAAACATATGTATAAAATCCAATAACATACCTATTTCTTTATTTTATTTTTTTTTAATTTAAAATATCTTCTTGATGCGACTTTTAATGCTGAACTTCTTGGGATGGTTTCTCAATATGTAGCGAATACGCCATAATTTTCATTTTAAAACATGACGAAAGACTCATGTTGTTTAGTAGGTTCTCAACTTACTTTTAATAAAATTCATATTAGAAAATATTTGCTCACAGAAATATGTCCATCCGAAAATCGATAGAAGTCCAAATGCGTATGTTTAAAATCACCGAATGTAAGTGTCAGGTAAACAATTCCATGTGTCAAATACAATCTGACCTTGCTTTTTAAGATCTTCTATTTTAGACCATTTTTTTGTATTGCATGGGTACATTTTTTGTCTTTCCAACTCCTCCAGGTCAGCTTTAAGATTTCTAAATTTTGAATTCCACAAATCTTGGGTTTTCAGGTCCTCTAACTGATGTTGAAATGCAGCCTCATCAATTTCAGCAAAAGGTGAAAAATTTAATTCGGCAGGATTAATTTCAAGTGGTCACAATAAAAATGACATAGTTGCCATGTTCTTTCTAAATTCCTCAAATATCCCATTAAATGCAGATTGCATATTTACCACAATTTCTTTGAAAAAGGTTAAATTTATGGAATTATTATCAGCTTGTTATTGTTGATATTTCTTCACCGTAGGAAAATGTAATAATGTGCTTTTCTCTAAGTCTGTCACAAACAAATATAATTTTCGTTCAAACGAAATCACTTCTAAAAGCAAAACTGCTGTATTTCCCTTTCCCTGTAGTTTCTTATTTAGTGCATTTAAATGGGAAGTCATATCTACCATAAAGTAGAATTTTTGTAAAATGAAAATAGAATGTAAAGAAGGATCATTGCGTATGATTTCAAAGAGTTTGAACATGAAAGTACTAAATTTTTCAGCATCGCATGTACTATTTTCCATTGTAAAATATCCTTTACTTAATTTAAAATTTCCTTAATTTATTGCAAATGCTAAATGTAGGGTTTTTAGTTTCTAATTTAATAAATAACATTCACTTTGCATTATTCAAAAATAGATTGTTTAATAATGAAAAGAGCTGCAATTATTTATTCAAAGAGGCTCATGCAGCTCAAGAGCCACAGGTTGCCGACCCCGGGTCTATAGCTTTGACATTCTGCAGCATTTTTGTTTCAGGATGGGTACAATAACTGATTTTTTATTCTTTTGGAAGTTTGCCTGTTCGCCAAGAGGTATTGAGAATGTCCAGAAGTTGTTCTTTGGCATTCTGACCATATGACCAAAGATAAGATCATTACCAGGAGATTTATTAGGTGCAGTTTTCTCGATTGATGAATTCACTTAGTGTAAATTCTTCGGAGAAGATGTCATGTCATTAGTTTGGTATGTTCTTGCTTGTTTTAGTATTTTACTAGCGAGTTTATTGAGGGTCTTGTCCTCTCTGTTATACTGAAGTTTGGAGTTGTTTGAATAGGTTTTTGCCAGTGTGTTTGCAATTTCTGGATCTGTAATAACTTGTTTACCAGTATTCATGATGAAGTTTGTGTTGTTGGTTCTCTTTTTTGATATTGTTGTCTAGGATTCTAATAATGTTCCAGTGTTGGCTGTCTTTTCTAAGATCCAGGTTACTGCAAAGTTCTGCCCATTGTTCTTGTTTGCACTTCCAAATTTCCTGCTCCCCTTTGTGTGTTATGTCCATTAATTTCTTTCTGTATAATCAGTTTTATTAATTCTGAATTGTTCGTTGATATTGTCTCTTTCTGTGATCATTGAATCAATACTGGAATCTTTCCAGTATAGTATCCAGGTATTTTTCCGTTTGCCTCTTGGCTTGGTATTGTTGCTTTGACAGCTTTACTGATGTGCGAAGTAAGGATTTGTAATTTTCTGTCAATGTTTCCAGAGACAGGTTCATCTTGACAGAGGCTCCAAGATTTGAGTAAACCTTGTCCAGTCAGCTTTTCTGAAGTTCCATGACCTTTTGATTTGCTGTTCTTGATCAATCTTGAAGTTTAGTGTTATTATTATGGGTCTGTGGTCACTGATGGTATTTCCCAACATTTTCCATTGTGCACTTGATGCAATGCTATAATTATTATTATTATTATTCAGGCCTCCATGGAGTCAAAAGACTCATCGTGGGAGGTCCTTCCTAAGAACATAAAGTCTGTCAAGACTCATAGAGGGGAGGTCCCCACTAAGAAACACCAAGTCTATCATACCACTCTTTAAACTCATTGACCATTCTCACTCTCACCACTCCATCAGGCAATGAATTCCATGGCTCAACCACCCTCCATGCAAAGAAACCACTCCTTACCCTCTTGCTCACAGTTTCCTTTCGTAACTTCCAGGGATGGCCTCTTGTCATCACTCCTTCCCGCTGTTCAACCAAACGAAAGAACTCCCCAGTGCCAACCCTGTAATCACCTCTCAACAGTTTAAAGGTCTCAATCATATCACCTCTCCTTCTATCCACCAAACTCTGCAGTCCACATTCCCTCGGCCGATCCTCATAACTATCCTCGTACAGTCCTGAACCATCTTTGCCATCTGTCTTTGTATCCTTGCCACAGTTAATTTATCCCCTTCAAATCCTGGGGACCAAATCTGAAAACAATAGTCCAAGTGTGGTCTGATCAGAGACTTATACAATGGAATGATAACCCTCTTATCTCTGCAGGTCAGTGTATTTCTCATAATAGCAGCAATCCTCTGTGTTACCTTCACCGCCTTTGCAATATGTCCCCTAAACTTCAGGTTTCTATCAATCATCAACCCCAGATCTCTTGTATCCCCTACTTCCTCCAGTATAACTCCTCCCATAGAGTATACAGCATCCCATCGATGTTTGCCAAACCTCAAGACCTTACATTTTCCTGCATTAAACTGACACCCACCCATTCATTTGCCCATCTATCTAGCTTATTTAAATCCTCATGCAGGGCTACCACATCTGCACTATTACTAATAATCCTTCACTGCTTCGCATCATCCGCAAACAACTGAATATCCCCTTGCAATGTCATTGATATAAAGGTTAAACAATATAGGTCCTAGTACTGATCCCTGTGGGACCCCACTTGTAACCCTCTGTCTCCTTGAAATTGCTCCACCATACACAACTCTCTGATCCCTATCAGACAGCCAATCCTGAATTCAGTTGACCAATCTGACATCCAGACCCATGTGCTGCAACTTAAATATCAGCTTATCATGTGGCACCCTATCAAATGCCTTCACTAAGTTTAAGAAATTGCAGTATATGCCTTTCCCTCATCTAATGTTCTTGTAACTTTATTATAAAAGGCTAGCATATTGCTAAAACAAGAGTGCCCTTTCACAAATCCATGTTGACTCTCACAGATAACATTACCCTCATCTGCCCAATGCTGTATACGGTCCCCCACTACTTTCTCCAAGATCTTAACAACTACTGATGACACACAGACTGGCCTATAATTAGACACTTAGAAGGTAAGATAGTGCCATTGCCCTTATGCAATGGCACTATCTAACCTTCCTTCCATTCCCTGGGCACCATTGCCAAAGCCAGACTTTCATTGAAAAGCCAGGTTAAAGGCACTGTCAGTTCCCTAGCACATTCTCTCAAAACTTGGGGTGAAACACCATCCAGTCCCACAGCTTTACTAACATCCAGAGTACTCAGTATCTGAAACACACTCTCCTCCTGTACTTCTAAACCTCGAGCCAGCCCTATCCCTCTAGCATTAAAACTGACTCCTCTAGGATGAAATACTCCAATAAAGTGTTCATTGAACAATTCCACTATGTCCTCTGCATCAGTCACTCTATTCCCATTTTTATCCCACAATATCATTCTTCCACAGTCCTTTCTCCTCCTACTGGCCACATAGCTAAAAAAAATTCCCTAGGATTTTCTTTGGATCTTAGGGCCAATCTCCTCTCATATTCCAGTTTCGCTTTCCTTACCACACTAGTCACTCTTCTGGCCTGTGTCTTATTCTTCATGCATCTTCTCTTCACCTGTCTCCTTATATCTCTTCCATAGCCTCTTTTTCGCATGCAATTCTGTTTAATATTGTTTGTCATCCACTTTACTCCAAATTGTGTCCTCTTCTTCACTCGTGGTATACAACTTACCATTGCTGCTAACAAATATTCTTTCACAATTTCCCATGCACTAATGATATCCCGGCCTTCCAATTCCTCCCTCCATGAGGGAGGAATTGGAAGGCCGGGATATCATTAGTGCATGGGAAATTATTATATATTATAATATATATTATATATTATAATATATTATAATCACCTGCATTATAATTCCACAAAAGTTCCTGTCTCTTTGATATTCCTGCATGTCTATTCATCTTCCAAGTCAAAACCATATAGTCACTCTCTCCAACTGGTGGGAGAGATGTCAACTCAACTCTTCTGATGCTATAACCAAATCCAAAACTCTTGAACCTCTTGTTCCCTCTGTTACACGTTGCCTAAGACATTTGTCCCTCAAGAATTCTAGAAATTCCATTCCCTTATTGCTACATGCATCTTCCTCTTTCCAATTTATACTACTGTAGTTAAAATCTCCCATACAAATCATTCTTCTTGCACTTGCCAAACTTAGCTGTCTAAACATCTCCTAGTCCCAATCCTCTGTGCTCCTGGGTCTGTAGCAACACCCCACTAAATATCCTGTCTTGCCTATCTCTACCTCACACCATACGCTCTCAAAATCATTTGTCTCACTTCCTTCCAAAGCCTCCACTCTTAGAGGACATAGGTCATCACTTATCATAAGCAGTACCCCACCACCACGCTTTCCCATCCTATCCTGACGAAAAATGCTATACCCAGCAACTTCTATTCCTGTTGTTATATCCCCTTCTCTCAACCATGTCTCAGTGATCGCAATAATTTTTGGACAGGCTGATGCTATCTGCACCACCAATTCCTCTCCCTTATTCCGGATACTCCTGGTATTAGTATAAAGCATATAAATGCCATTGTTTCTATATCTAGCATTATCCCTTCTAGACTCCACTGAGCCCAGTGTTACCTGACATCGTCTCCCTTCTCCCAAGTATCCATTCCCACAAGATGCGACCCCTGCTATCATCCTCCCTGGGACACACTGACTCGTTCAGAACAGCAATCTCTCCAGATGCCTACGTCCTTCCTCATTCAAATGTAAACGGTCTCTCGCATACAATTCCTCTCTTTCCTCAAACGCAATTCTTGCTATTATGCCATTCAATATCACCGCTCTTCTGCTCAGCTCATCATTATCATACCTAGGCAACACGCACACTATTTTTCCTCTCTCTGTGTTCTTCCGTATAGTCTCAAGCAAAAATCTCATATCTCTCACTGCCCGACTTACATCACCACTCAAGTCATTCGTTCCTACCATCACAATCATCTCATCCACCCTTTCACCTCTCTTAATTGCCATAGCCATCCTTTCTATTGTTCCTCCTGGCAAACACTCCTCACGCATCCTATCTTGAACACCACGGATCATTGAGTACCCATACATTATACCTCTTACCAGTCCCTCTCGTCTGTTGTTTCCATTCCATCTCCTCTACTGCTATTCTCTCTTCTAGCATTCCCATACCTCTCTCTCCTACTCTTTCCATTCTCTCCTCTTCTAGCACTCCCATACATCTCTCTCATTCCCTCTCTCCTACTGTTTCCATTTTCTCCACTTCTAGCACTTCCACATCCCTCTCTCATTCTGTCTCTCCTACTGTTTCCATCCTCTCATCTTCTAGCATTCCCATACATCTCTCTCATTCCATCTCTCCTACCATTTCCATTCTCTCCTCTTCTAGCACTTCCATATCTCTCTCTCATTCCGTCTCTCCTACTGTTTCCATCCTCTCATCTGCTAGCATTCCCATTCCTCTCTCTCATTCCCTCTCTCCTACTGTTTCCACTCTCTCCTCTTCTAGCACCCCCATACCTCTCACTCATACTCCCTAAATTCTCTCTCTCCCCCCTACTCTGATTCGCCTTGCATTTATCTCTTCCATTCTCCTAATCTTATCTTTCATACTTCTGCTCTCATTCACAAGACATTCCACCTCATCTTTCAGCTCATCTATCACCCTCTGCAGGTCGGTCACTCTTAATCTAAATTCACTCTCCCAAACAAAACCATCTCCTAAACTTTCACAGTCACTCACACCTTCCACACTATCAACTATTATTTTCTCATTCACATATATATTTTTTTCATTCTCTCCTATCACACTACTTGTCTTCCTACATTCATTCCCCGTTCCTGGAGCAACAAGGTCGGATACCGATATTTCTAATGCACTTATTTCCTCCAACTGCCTGCATTTTGCGCACATATGCTCTCCGCTCTCTTTCACAAGCCACATATCCAATTCCTGAGACGCATACCACAACGTCCCTTATGATATTACTTATAATAGAGTTCTTAAATGGCAGAGGATTTGGCGATACGCCACTTGAGACTGCAGCTGAATCCGCCATCATTCCTTACTGCCGAGTAGCATAATCTTTAATAATTATTCAATTAATAAATTCCATTAAATTAATAAGAAAAAAAGTACAAACAATTACAAGCAAAAAAACATTTAAGTACACTAAATATAATTAAATAAAATGAAATATAACTAAATATAGTAATGAACTTAGCTTCGTTTTGTCTTCCACTGTTATGCATTCGATTCCGACGGTAACCAAAATATATTATATCGTGATAGCAACTAACTTCCTAAAAACAACCACTAAAGTACACTCGTATTCAGAGAAACAATTTAGCACTCAAAAACGTAGAAAAACGGAAAAAAAACAGCCTATTCACCAATTAAAAATCACTTTCTTCTGCACAGCTCAAATTCGCCGCAATGTGCCAATTAATATGTGAATAATAGGTGTGATGTCAATAGCAGATTCAGTTCCCGTAGTTTTAGAAAGATAGGTGCTCTGTCCATTATTAATTGTTGTGAGTTCCAAAGAGGTCTTCCAATTGTTGATCTTTATGGTCTAAATCGGGGCAGCCCCACGTTGGGCTTTTTGCATTTAGGTTACCAAGTATAACAGTTGGAGATTCGAGTAGCTTTTCAGTGATGTCTGTATCAATATTTGTATTGTTCAGGGTGGTAGATGTTTGTGATTGAAATAGAATGGTTTAGTAGGTGTATTTCAACAGCTTGAGCTTCCGTCGAACTGTTATTATTTAAATATTGATTTAGAGTGATTTCTTCGAATTTGGTTTCTGGGTCTTCAAAAGGATAGCAAGCCCGCCACCTGCTCTTTCCTCTCTATCCTTCCTAAGAACTGTGTATCCTTTGATGCTGAAATTCAGGTTTTTGTTCAGTTTTGTTTCTTATAGACAAGCTATATGGATATTGTTTTTGTAAAGCATCTACAGGTAACCCTCGTATAACACGGTACTTATACAACATGGTTTTGATAAAAACACGGTCTACAAATTGTAGTAACCCTTTATCTTTTCATATATTTTTGACAGCGTGACTTAAAAATCAAATTTTATCTTTGTTAAATTTGGGCCTGCCCGTATCGCGCATGTAGTAATGCTCTATAAGTAGCGAATTTATATTAGGGGAAAGCCCTTTAGCACACATGTATGTCAATTGTTTACCATATAAAATGTTTATTGTTGAAAATTGTCTTCCTTTTTTGCCAGGAAAGCTCATTAAAATTCATGTGTGTGTTTAATCTCAAGCTGAGCACTTTATTTTCTAGTGCTCGGCTTGAGAGTTACATAATTAATATGTAATGCTTTTTTATGTAAAAAAATTATTTTTATAGTAATGGCCACAAACTGCATTGAAAGGGAAAAAATCAATATTGAAAAGAAAATTCGTCTCGAAGAAAAAAAAAATTTTCTTCATCTCGAAGAAAAAAAAAATCATGGATTGGTTGAAAAATGGAGAAAAACCAGTTGTTGCAAGGACTTTGAATTTAAATGAATCAACAGTTCGAACAATCAAACACAACGAACATAAAATCCAAGACAGTGTTTATTGCTGGGTCAACGGTAAGCGCAAAGCGCGTTGCTCGTGTATGCAATATTCTAATGAGAAAAATGGAGAAATCTCTAATGATTTGAATAGAAGATTGCACTCAAAAAAAAAAATTCCTTTAGATGGAAATATTATTAAACAAAAAAATTCTCAAAGTTTATAAATATTTATAATGCAGACCAGGTGTTCAATGTAGATGAATCCGAATTATATTGGAAAAAAATGCAAAGACATACCTATATTTTGAAAAATGAAAGATCAGTTCCTGGATTCAAAGTTTCCAAAGATAGAATTATTCTACTGTTTTGTAGTAATGCATCAGGTGATTACATGACAAAACCAATGTCTATTAACCGATCCTCAAATCCTCGTGCTTTGAAAGATTAAAATATGCACTTCATTTCATTTTGCCAAAAACATTTATCCATTGTGTGCAATGAAGCTTAATTACAATTTGTAATTTTTATAATTTTATACTATGTATTTGTGTCATAGTTTATATGTTTTCTTAACTTATATGAATTACCTGAATTAAATAAAAATATTTTTTTTTGGATATGTCATTGTTGTTTATATAATTAAAAAAAAAAACAATTTCAGAACATAAGCCTACTTTTCTATGTGATCTGAGTCTCACATAACGTGATTTATATAACACAGCATTTCCATGGAACCTAACATCTGCATTATACGAGGGTTAGCTGTATTTAAGTTCATCCATTTTTCTCTAAGTACCATTGATGAGTTGCAGAATGTTAGTACGAGTCCTCGTAGCATATTTATCATCAGGAGCCCGGACTGAAGCCCCAGATGTGTCGGCTGCCCTGGACGAGGTAGCATTGGTTGATATCTTTCTATGACTCTTCATTGGAAAATTGGATGTAGTTGCCACGCTAGTCATCTTGAAATCGGCCCTAAAGAAATTTGGTCAAGAGCTTCAATGGTCCCGGGAGGCCACGAGGAGGTGTGGTCGGACTCCCCCCCCAGAAGAACCGTTTCTGACTATATTAAAGATATCGTTGACGACATCCAAACTTCTTTGAAAGTAGATTCAGCAGAATTTGTGTTTTACTCATTTGCCATTGATGAGACTACTGATCTGTCAAATACTGCACAAATGGCTATATTTATACGGGGAATAACTACCGATTTCAATATACAAGAAGAATTTCTTGCTTTAAAATCAATGAAGGGTACAACAAAAGGTGAAGATTTATTTGAAATGGTCAATTCAGCATTAAAGGATTTCAATTTACCATATGAAAAACTGAGTGCTCTTGCTACAGATGGTGCTCCATCCATGGTAAGTCATGAAAAAGGGCTCATTGCTGTGATTAAGAATGAATGTGGGAAACGTCAATTGATCCCAAATACTTTAATTATGTGCCACTGCTTCATTCATATGGAAAATCTATGTGCAAAGTCACTCAAGATGGACAGCATCATGAATGTAGCAACAAAGACCATTCATTTGATAAAAATGAAAGGGTTGAACAACAAAGAATTTTTGCAAGATCTTGAAGCCGAATATGGGGACTTATTGTGAAGTTAATTTGCCAAGTAGAGCTCAAATGCTCAAGCAATTTTATGAACTTAAAGACAAAGTGAAAATTTTCTTGGACATTAAAGGTGTCCCTATTAAAGAATTGGAGGATGAAAAGTTTCAAACTGATTTAGCATTTTTAGTACACATAACTAGTCATTTGAATAATCTAAATTTGAAATTACAAGGTCCCAATCAACTAATGACCTCTTTGCTCACTCATATCAAGAGCTTTGAATCGATGCTTCAATTATTTCTTACCTAACTGAAAAAAAAACCACTTTACACATTTTCCAAAATTAAGAGAATACAATCCAAAATCAACAAGTGAGTATGTTGATGAGTGTCAAATTGATTTGAATCAATTTCAAAGGAGATTTAAAGATATAAAAAAATCAAAGAATTACAAATATTTGAAACATCTTTTGATATACACCCTGAGGAAGCTTCTGATTCCTTGCAATTAGAGTTGATTGATTTGCAGTGTGATAACACTTTGAGATCAAAATATAGTAATCTGCCTATATTGGACTTTAACAAATCTATTGATTCTGAGAAATTCTCTTCTTTAAAAAATAAAGAAGGGAATTTCTCAGCAATTTTTTTCAGAATTAAGTCTGGCAAAAAAATCGCCTTCATACAAGTCTCACTGACGAAAATCTCACCAATGAACCATGAGTAGCTATCTCATCAAGGGCAGCTAATATTTCTAAGCTTTCACAAAAAAAGCAATTTCAGCCTTCTCACTAAAAAGTTTAAGATAAAAGGTAAGCTTCATTAACTTTGATGAAATATTTATTATGCTATTATTGCTTTCATAAAGTTCTCAGTTAAAATAAAATAAATATCACTTTTTAAATAAATTAAATATAGCCTTTGCTTGATTGTTATAATTATATGTTTACACAATTGTAATTAAATTAAATACCATATCAGATGAGAATGTTGCACATTTACTTATTGAGATATATATTGCACACTACATACACTATATATATATATAAAAGAATTAAAATTCACCAGTTGCCCACGGAAGTTTTTAAATTAGCAATTTTCGCCCTTGATACTAAAAAGGTTCCCCACCCCTGGTGTAGTGGTTAGTGCCCAAGTCTGGGAACCATTAGTCAAAGTTGGTAGGACAATCATATCTAATAATTTTCTTTTTAGACAAATGGGTCCCCTTTTATCCAATGCTTCATTCCCCAGTAGCTCTTCCAAGCACTGTAGATTCTGCACTGAATTTCAAGGTCATAGCAATTTGACATGATCATTTGTTCTAAGCATGAGTAGTTCTCTATATATTCTATTATAGTATTTTCAACATCAATATGAATATGTTCATGGTTTGTCAATATTTCAGTTTTACGATAGTTTATTATTAGACCTATTTCCTTGCTTATTATGCATGCTTAATTCACTGATCACCACAAAACATTGATTGTTTACATCTTTCCCTGAATCTTAATACCATAATCACTCCAATCCAGGTTGCTGAAAATAACTTTGAGGGTTGCTTTAAAAAGTTTGGGAGCAATGGGATCACCTTGTCTGATGCCTCTCTCCATCCTAAAGAAGTTACTGCTTCCCACCAACCTGATAGATGCCTCACTATTTTCATAAATGGTTTAAAGTATCAGGATATATTTTTCTTCAATTCCCATGTCTTTCAAAGCAGAGAAAAGAGAGCAATATGCTCTGGAATCAAATGCTTTGTATAGTCAATGAAGGCCACCATATATAAAAGCTTATTGTATTCTAAATATTTTTCTCCTATTTCATTAACTGTGTGTAGATAGTCTACTAAATTAAATAGAAAATTTTTTTCCTGAAACCAGCTTGTTCATATGGTTGTAAATTCTTTTGAGTATTATTCTTGTAAAAATTTTATAGTTACGTGATAGTAAATTTATGAGCCGGTAGTTGTTTACATCTGATTTTACGCCTTTTTTGTGAAGAATAATTATTTCTGATTTCAGCCAATGATTAGTGAAAATCTCATCCTGTGGGATTCTATTGTACAGTTTAAATAATAATGGTAATAAGATGTCCAACCCATATTTGAAAGGCTCTGCAGGCACATAATCCGGTTCCGGGCACTTATTGTATTTCATTTCATTGATAATAGCGATAATAGCTTTAATTTCTATTTCTGTTATGGATGGAGTATTGACATTTTCTGCGTGCCTATTGTTTGTTGAGTTTGATCCAATTATATGGCTTGTATAAAGGTCTTTGTAAAAATCATTGGCGATGGCTTGAATTTCTTTTTTTTTTTTGTTTGTTATGTTTCCATTTTTATCTAAAAGATAGGGAATTCATTCTTTACCTTCACTAAAGGCCATTTTTAACTATTTTAGTGAAGTTCTATTTTCTATTCCCTTGTATATTTCACCTGTATCGAATTTTCTCAAATCATTTCGGATTTCACTTTTAACAAATTTGTTAAATTCTGCAAATTTAATCTTATCTCTCGATGAATGTAATCTGTTTTTCTTTAATATTTCTCTTTCATCTATTAGTATCTTAGTTTTTTGAGAGATCTTATCTTTCTTCCTGCCAGTAGAGTTATTTAGATATTTAATTGAAGACGTAATAATAGTTTCAATAGAGTTTCAAACATTTTGATCATCAGTTTCTGAGTGTGTCAGATTTTGAGAAGCAATTGCTTTTGTCAAATTTTGTTTGTATTTTTCTTTTTGTTGATCTATTGCAATAACATTTAGCTTGTTTGGTTTGATGCACTTAATCCTATTTTTCTGTTTTTATAATGAGATCATTCCTCTCACCATTCTATGATCTGTACTAAATCTAAAATTATCAAGCACCACTACAGAGGTAACTATTATTATTATTCGTGGCACCGCCAATTGAGTCTGAAGACTCATCGCAGGAGGACACCTACAATAAAACTGTTTCCTCTACTAATCATCTCCATCAACGCCATCTACCGCCCACCACCACAACTAGTATATTTTTGTCTGTAAATTGCGTGTGTTCTGAAGGGCCGATTTATCTGTATGTGGGATGAAAAACCAGAGTTTTTCATCCCACATACAGATAAATATACAGAACAAGGTTTTTTCCAGGAGGAAAAAACCCCGCTACCCCCATATGAGATTGGCTAACTCACCTTCAATTGAAAAAAAGTCCACATAAAGATTCCTCGCGTCACGACGAGAATCGAACTTAGGCCTTTTCCAATCGAAGGGTGCAATTATATACCGTAGTTCTTCCAATTGCTCTACGGAGGTGCTTAAAATAAAAAATCAGTGATCAGATGAGTCTTTTCATCTTCAATCACTGATAATCCTGAAGAAAACATCATAATCACTGTCAGATCACTCCAAAGAAAAAATATCTAATGGGATCAATGATCTAATCAATTCAAAATAGGCTTGTATTTAGACAGAGAATGAAGTCACTCTCCCTCTTGCTATTACCATCAGGAGAAATATGAGTCCACTATCTGTTAAACCTCTTTTTGAATACTGAATTCATTATTGTAAGATTGTGACTTGCTATGGTACCAGCACTTTGTCTTGTTGTGATGTGCTTAATCCTATTGTGGCATTGAAGTCTACTGTGACTATTAACTCTTGTGTTTTCTCTTTGGAAATTATACTTGATAGATGATTGATAACAGTTTTAATTTTTATTTCTGTTATGGATGGAGTATTGACATTTTCCGCATGCCTATTATTTGTTGAGTTTGATCCAATTATATGGCTCGTATAAAGGTCTTTGTAAAAATCATTGCGATGCCTTGAATTTCTTTTTTTGTTTGTTATGTTTCCATTTTTATCTAAAAAACAGGGAATTCATTCTTTACCTTCAGTAAAGGCTATTTTTAACTATTTTAGTGAAGTTCTACCATGGCTTGAGGTTGGGGCTTATATCTAAATGATCGAGGTGTCTTTGTTTATGAGTTTTATTTTCAGGCTTGCAATTCTTTATGAGTATCCTTTGAATTCTACTATATGTTGTTTTCATTTATTTGTTTATTATGAATCCCACACCATGAAGACCCATGGTTTTGCCTTTATGATAAAATATCATGCCAGAGTTTCTTTCATGAATCTGTTCATGGGCACCTGAATTCTGATATTCCAATTATATCCCATTTTATGAATTTAGGGGCTTCTTCCGGTTATAGCAATCTTTCCTCAGATTTAAGGGTTCTAGCATATAGAGTTGAAATGCATAAGTTGGTGGATTTCCCAGTTTTGCATCCAGTGAAGATCTTCCAGAAGGATTTGAGCCAACACTATCATTTCTCCTGGGAAGATATGCCAAGTTTAGTTTTAGCATGTTTTGGCTCAGGACAGTGCAGCTCTTCTTTTTTTCTCTGTGGCATAGATTGAGGGGATATGGTCTAATCTCCCACGTTGACCAAATGTCTTGGGAGATGCATTTTTTAACTTCCTGCCAGTTCCTAGATAGACTGCTTCTAACATGAAGAACAGATGTCTTTTGCAGTAACCATTAACCTGAAGTAATCAGACACTGCAATGTTTTTAGTAGATAGTGGAAACTACAGTTTCGAGGAAAGAGTCACTCCCTCAAATTGCTCTAATAGCACTGGGGGGGGGGTAAGAGGGAGTAGAGGAAAGAAGAGTAGATGACCCATCTACAGATACAATATACCAAGTGTATATTGTAGTAAGAAAGATCAGATCTAGCTCGGGTATCTCAGGTTTTCCATGCCCATACTCACCAATGTGAGCCCCTGAGTACTCTGAGAACCCCGAGATGTGGCCTTATTAGAGTCTTATATAGGAGAACAATGACTTCTTTATCCCTGATTGTTAGTGTTCTTCAACAACCATGTACTCTGATATGCTGTTTTCACTACCTCACATCATGCCACCCAAACTTTAACTCCCTGTCCACAATCACCCCCCATGTTCCTGACCTCATCATTTTCCTAGAGCTCAGTTCCATCAATATGGTACACAGCTTGTGATCTCTTCTTCACAAAGTACATCACCTTACACTTGGTCACATTAAACTGGCAGCCATTTACCTTTGCCCATATTGCTTAGTCAATTTAAGTCTTCCTGCAGGACCTCTACATTACCTTCATTTACCATCACTCTTCCCAATTTAGAATCATCAGCAAACAACTGAATATATTCTGTCAAATCATTTCCTATATCACTGATGTACAAATTAAACAACAGTGGATCAAGTACTAAGCCCTGTGGTACACCTCTGGTTACCTGCCTTCTCCTAGACTCAAGTTTTTCATAAGCTACTCTTTGATATTTTTCCATCAGCCATGCCCTAATCCAAATCACGAGATTCACATCCATTCCCATTTGCTTCAATTTATGCAACAGAGTTCTATGTGGAATCCTGCCAAATGCTTTTGCAAAGTCTATCAATATCACTAAGCAGTTTATCTAACCTCACTGTAACTTTACTATAAAAAGTAAGCAAATTACTTAGGCAAGACTTCCCTTTGCAAAATCATGCTTTTCCTTATAGAGTATCATATTCCTATTCACTCAGTCCTGAATCCCATCTTTCACCAATTTCTCCAATACCTTAACTGCCATTCCTCAGATGCCAATTTGCTACTTCTGTCTTGGAGCTTCCTTTATGCAGTGGGACTATTTTGCCCTCTTTCCACTCCACTAACACCTTCCCAGTAGGGAGGCTTAAATTAAATAACTTGGTCAGAATAGCTGATAATTCCTGTGCATGCCCTTGTAATACACAAGCCAATATACAATCTAATCCAGTGGCTCTGTTCACATTGAGATTCTGCAATGTTTTAAGCACCTCCATTTCTTCAACCTTTCTTCTTCAATCAGTCAATGTAACACCTGGCATTGCAACATCACCACCTAGATGGTACACCCTTGCAAAAGGCTCACTTAGTAATTCAACAATTTGGTTTGCTTCTGTTACATCCTCACCATCGGCACTTTTAAAGTCACCCTTCAATAGTGCTTCTTCTTTTACTTGCTACATAGCAAAAGAATTCTTTAGGATTTCTTCGGATCTCATCAGCTAGCTTTCTCTCAAAATTATTATTATTATCATCAACACCTGACCTCCATAGAGTCAGAGACTCATCATGGGAGGTACGCACTATTGCATACAATGCTCATTGAACCGCGTCTTAAGCTGATTCAATGTGTCCACACCCTCAGGCAATGTATTCCATTCACGAACAACTCTCCATGCAAAGAACCTGCTTCTCACTCCTTTGCTCACACCTTCCTTATACAGTTTCCAGCAATGGCCTCTTGTTGTACTTCCCTCTCCCATTCTATGAAAAATCTCTTCCATGTCTACCTGATAACAACCTCTGACCAGTTTATGTCTCAATCATATACCCCCCCCCCCCGTCTTCATCCTATTCACGAGGCTCTGCAACTTACATTCCCTCAATCTGTCCTCATACTCCACATTCCAAAGCCCACTGACTACTTTTGTGAATCTTCTCTGTACCCTTTCCACCATATCCTCATCACCATGAAAACCCAGTGACCAAATCTGTGCACAATAATCCATATGAGGCCTGATCAAGGCTTTATACAATGGAATCATAACCTCTCTATTTCTGCATGTCAGGATTCTCCGCATCATTGCCATTATTCGATGTGATGTCTTCACAACTTGTGCAATGTGGTCCCCTGAATTTCAGGTGCTTCTCCATCATCACACCTAAATCTCTCATCTCCTCTACTTCTGTTAAAGTTAAAGTGTATACTTGGCATCCCATCGTTGCTTACCAAATCTCAAAACCTTACACTTGGCAACACTGAACTGACAGTTCCACTTACCTGCCCATTCATGCAATCTATTCAAGTCCTCTTGTAAGGCATTAACATCAGCCTGACTGTGCATTGCTCTCCCAAGTTTTACATCATCTGCAAACAGCTGGATTTCACTAGTTAAACCCAACCCAATATCATTAACATACAAATTGAAACAACAATGGTCCCAAAACTGACCCCTGTGGCACACCTCTGGTGACATTTCTCTTTCGAGATACTGCACCCCCATATACAACTTTCTGATACCTATCTGACTGCCATTCACTGATCCAACACAGAAGTCTGTTATCCAATCCCATCTCTTTCAATTTAATTAAGAGCTTGTCAGGTTGCAGTCTATCAAAAGCCTTTGCAAAATCCAAGTACAACACTGTATATGCATCTCCTCTGTCCAAGGTATTTGTCACCTTGTTATAGTACATAAGTTAGTGAACCATGATCTCCCCTTAACAAACCCATGCTAAAAACCACAGAGAATATTGCTGTTATCAATCCATGTCTGTATCCTGCTTCTCATCGATCTCTCCAGGACTTTCACCACAACTCCAGATATACAGACCAGACCTGTCTATAATTTGAAGTACAGCCTTATCACCACCTTTATGTAGCAGAACAATATTACCCTCCTTCCGCTCCCTTGGAACCTGTGCTGTTGCTAAGCAGGCGTGCCAATGCTACTGCCAGTTAGTTCACAGGAACATTCTCTTAAGATGCGTGGTGATATTTCATCAAATCCTATTGCCTTATTAACATCAAGGTTATTTATTTCTTCAAATACCTCCTGCTCACTCACAATTAAGCTATCCTCTCCTATGTCCTCTACACTCAAGTTCCTAATGATTCCACCCTGATCAGGATGAAACACACTTATAAATTGATCACTGAATACCTCAACAAATGTCTTCTGCAGAAGTTACCATTCTACCACTTTCATCCATTAACATCATCTTTCCATGATCATTCTTCCTTCTACTTGGCACATATCTAAAAAGCTCTCTAGGGTTTTTCTTAGCCTGATTTGCTAATTTCTGCTCATACTCTACTTTTGTTTTCCTTACTAACTGAGTCACTCTCCTGGCTGGTTCTTTATATTCTTCATGTGACTGAGATGTACAAGATGAATAATTACCATTAATCATCTTGTACTTCCTCCAAAGGACTTTCTTTTTCCGGATTTCATGCTTAAGCTCCACATTCATCCATTTTACACCAACCTTATTCAGCCTTTTGGCCTTTGGAATGCATTCGTACATTAATGCTGTTATGTATTTCTTTGTAACTTCCCATGCAGCATTTATTTCCTTACCGCTCAACTCCTCATTCCATGTTATAGCTCAAAGTTGTCTCCTAAGCTTGTCATAATCACCAGCCTTATAATTCCACATATATCCTTTCCTCGCAAAAGCCTGCATATGACTAGCCACAACACAGGTGATTACTTCATGACCACTTTCACCAACTGGACGAAAATGTAAAACCCCTCTAACAATTACATCCTCTGATGAAATGATGATATCTAGAACTCTTGATCCTCACGTGCCTTTCTTTACATGCTGCCTGAGATAGTTATCTCTCAAGAACTCAAGAAATTCACTTTCCTTATTCCCAAATGCTATCTCTTCATTCCAATCTATACTGCCATAATTAAAATCTCCATAATAATTACCCTTCCTTTGTTCACTAATCCAAGTTGTTTATACACTTTTTCATCACCACCTGCCACATTCCCAGGCCTATAGCAACATCTAACTAAATATGTCTTCCTCTCAACCTCCATGTTACACCACACCGCCTCATAACTATTGCCACTATTTCTCTCTTTCATGTCTACCTTATGTGGACTTAACCTCCCAAACGGCCAGGACGTCTATAGATGTCCAGCTAAATCTGGATATGATTCAGCCCACCTGTTTAAAGAACCAGGATAAGAAGTGCAATTTGACCGTCCTGTCCATTAGAAGGTGTGATAAACCCTCACGCTGAAGAGAATGGTTAATCGGATTATCTCGTGTTCGTAGCTACATCTCAGTTGCCTATAACAAGAAATGCAGATCCTTGTTCTATGCTGGGTAACTGGATTTTAGTTATATAGGATAGACTAAAAATAGAGAAATTATTTATATTTTTGTTTTCTCTTTTTATTGTACAATACAATTTTAATTTCTGGACAAAATAAAGGTCTTGCATAATTTCTTCACTTAAATATTGCCTTACCTTGGAGAACCAATTTCATTTTTAATTTTTTGCGCTAATTTTTTTCTAATAGCTTTCTAGACAAAATATTTTGATTTGTTCTCGGAGAAATTAATTCACGATAATTATTTGAAACATTCTTTTAAAAAAAGAAAAGAAAACCGGCTGCCGACGTTCCAGATTATATTATTTTTATTTTTGTACAAAACGATCGAAATCGAATAATACTTCACAGATTTCCTTTAGGATACGCTGGAACAACTTTGCTTTATAGAGAATAACATGAAATTCTTTAATCATATCACTACATTTTTTCTTTATATTATATAGTAATCTACTGTTTTTGTATTTTCACTTTCTTGGTTTCCCTGTATAATCGGTCTTTATAGAATGAAATAAACAGTTATTATTTAAATTGATATGTATATATTTTCTGATAGTTTATATATTTTTTGCCAATTTTAATATAACTGATACTTTTGCGTATATTCTTTAATACAAAATATGTATATGTGCATGTATCAAATGTGAAATTTCATATTTTCACAATAGAAATGAACTTTATTTCGACTTTGATAGCATCACCCCCCCCCTTCCGTTGCAACATTACCAGACACCCGAAAGCTTTTATGAAACATAGGTACAGTTTTTATTTCATTCGTGATTTTTCCATAATAATTGTCCCACATAACATTTATTTTTTTCGACACAGAAACTAAGTTTTGATTATTATAAATTTATAAATTATAAATAAGAAAATATACAATATTATTTCCCTATTATTATAAATCAGGAAGTTATGTGACGGTGGCTAATAGGGGAAATTAATATTTAAAAACACTGTCATCCTACAAATGCAACATCAGAATATGCTTCGAACGTCTGCTAATCAATCAGAAAGATGGAAAAACAGAACAAGGAATTTCTGCCTGTAAAATATTCAGTTACTGCACGAGGTACTTCAGTGTGCTGCCTTCTGGGCATGTTCTTTTGATCTAGTTCCCAGTGTATGTGTGTGTGTGGGGGGGGGGGGGGGAGTTAGTAATCTCCCTTAGTCTACAACTTGTTACTGGGCAGAAAGGAATATTAGAAAGTATACCCAATATACAATTCATTTGTGAGATGGCAAGCAAGAGCTGCAGCAGCAATAGCAGTATTTTTCAAGATAATTATCAAATAATTTAGAATTTTTCGATAACAAAAGTGAAACTGATCACTATAAATAAAGAAATCATTTTTGGCATAAATACTTCATCAGCCTGTAAAAGAAATGTCAGTTTTACTGTGTTAGGATATCTGAACAACAGAAAACGAAACAAGACATTCTTGCTTGAGGCAATTTAGTGCGACTTCTCAGAAACTTTCTGTGTTGTGTTTCTCAAAAGAGTAATATATGACTTTTAGCTTTTCCTCTAGGTAAGAGGATTATTGCCCAGCATTTCTAAGATGTATTTCAGAAATAGCAATCAGCAGAAATAGAAGTAGTAATATTTAATTTTTTTTATAAAAAGAAATAGAAATAACACAAGTGAAATTTCTTTGTGTGGTATACAGTTTTACATGTTGAAAATACAGCATAGTATTTCTAAATCTTAGAATAATTTCAGCAGACTGCTGATTTCAGATTCAAAGAAAGAGTACAGAATTAGAAGCTTCGATTTACAACAATATTATTGCTTTATTTCTTTTGTCAAAACGGTAAACTGAAATAAGAGATTTTGAATACCGTCTGAAAGCTTTCAAAGCTGTAGAAATTTAAAGTGGTTATACAACTCAGTTCCAGGACAGGAGAGGGGGGGGGGGTTGCAGTAAACAATCCTAAAAATGAGCATACAGTTTTAATCATTCCATACAGGATATCCTTCCTATTATATTTTCAACATATCTACAGTGGTTAAGCACTGGATATTATAGTAATGTGCATCCTACAAAAAAAAAAAAAAAAAAAAAAACTGTTGCAATTTTCAGCAAAAGAAGAAGGCGAAGAGTCTCTGATAAAATACCATTAGGTATAAATTTTTGATACTAAAAAAAACAATATCGGAAACCGAGTAATGCAGTTTATAATCATTTGTTGTTCATAAAAATAAAAAAAAACAATCGTTCCTGAAATTGAAATGTGACAATCCATATAAAGTTATTTTGCAAAGAAAGAAAGCAAAATGTCATATTTATTTCACTAAATGTTATTTAAAATATAAATATTTGACAAAATATTTTAAACGTAAACAGACATTTGAAAATTCGCAAAAAAGAATCTATATTGTCAGTAAAGTGGAGCAAATTAACTATTACTAAAGTATATTCATTGCAAAAGCTGATCTATGGTCATTTCAGGATTGATTATTTATTTTGGCAAGATGTGAAACTTCTATTTTTGGAAAGAGACACAATAAATAAATTGTTTAGCAAAAAAAAAAAAAAACGATCAAATATCCAAGTACAGTGAAGAAAATTCGAAGTAACGAGTTACTTCGAATGACACAAAACTTGTCATTCGAAGTGACAAGTTTTGTGTCACTTGTCACTGTAAAGACAAGTGACACAAAAGTCGCTCAACCACAGTTAATCCGCTAATGGCTCTCAAATTGCTGTTAAGGATTAACAGCAGAGGAGGGCAAATACTTGATAAAAGATAGAATGCCGATGAAGTTTTGATCCATGAAAAAAGTCTGGGGAAATCTTGCTATTTCATTCCCCTGCTATCATCAGCAGCACTCTCTCTCCCTTCCTGTCCTTTCTATCCTCATGAAAAATACTGTATCCTTCCATTTCTATTCCCGTTAAGATATCATCTTCATTCAATCATGTTTCATTCCAATGATTTGCGGGCGAATAAACTCAATCAATGATATCATTTCATCCCCTTTATTTCTGATACTTCTGGCATTTGTAAACAAACACAACAGTTCACTTTTAGGTCTATAGCCAGTCCTATCCAAGCCATATGTTGGTTGTGATTTCCCCACTACACCTGTCAAATCACCTTTATCACCACTTACCACATATACCTCCTCAGTCTCCACTTCTCCACCCACATTGCAATATACCCCATCTTCATACACACATTCACTACCACTTTGGCCTTCCTTATCATACAAGTCACCCTTCTTGCCTGTGCCTTATATTGCTCATGGACATGCCGATCACCTTTTTCTTTATAATCCCTACACAACCTTTTCTTTATCTGCAACTATTGCTTAATAATACTATTTACCCATTTTTACTCCTAATTGATTTCTCCTGCTGACTCTGGGAATACAGCCTGATACTGCTTTCCTTAAACATTGACAATCCCCCATGCATCATCAACATCTATCCCCTTCAAATTCTCATGCAATAGAACTGCTCAAAGCCGACTTCTCAGCTTGTCATAATCACCTGTTATGACAAGGATATATGTAATTCCACATATATCCCTTCTTAACAGATAATTATACATGTCTGGCAATCTCCCAGGTCAAAACTACATCATCACTTTCCCCAAGTGGAGGCAGCATAGCTAGATTGGTTACTGTTCTCTGATGCAGTGATCAGAGAAAGCCCCTTAAACCTTGTGCCCCCCCCCCCTTACATACTGCTTCAGGTAATTATCTCACAGCAGGTGCATAAATTTGATTTCCTTCCCCTCCCTGTAACCACTCCTCCTCCCAGTCTATGTCCCCATAGTCGAAATCCATAATAATTACTTAACTTGTGCTCATCATGCTAATTTGCCAGTGCATATCATCTACATTCTATCCCCCTGGGATTATAACAGCAACTAATCAGATATTTCATCCTGTTGGCCTCTATCTCACAACAGATAGCCTCAAATGAACTGCCCTCTTAAATAAATGTCCCAATATACTTTTCTTCTTTTTTTGGCTTCAATTCATCTGCTATCATCAGCAACCCCCCCCCTCCCCACACCTGTTCCTTCTTTTCTCTCCAAAGATATTAGATATAGTGCCTCTGTAGCACAATTGGAGAAACAACGGACCATTGCATCCTTCAACTGGAAAGAACCTAAGTTCGATTCTCGTCATGATGAAAGGAATCTTCACATGGGCTTTTTCAACTGAAGATGAATTAGCCAATCTCATATGGATATAGCAGAGTTTTTTCCTCCTGAAAACAAACTCAGGTTTTTTATCCAACACACAGGGGAAATTGGCCATGAGAACACACATGCAATTTACAGGCAAAAAATTACCATTGGTGTTGGTGGGCAGTAGATGACATTGATGGTAGTAGTGTTGTGTTGTAATTGAAGAATTAAATAGTAGGGGTTTGGTGAGAGGTATGTAGCAAAGTGGAGTACAGTGCCCTCCCATGATGTGTCCTTGGACCCTTGGAAGTGTCATGTTGTAATAATAATAATACTATGTCCTTTGCATTCTATTCCAATAACTATATCATCCTCAGTCAACCAAGTCTCATTAATGCCTATAACTTTTGGTCAAACTGAGCTAACCAATGCCAAAAGCTACTCATCCTCATGTCAAATACTTCTGGTATTGGCATAAATAAACTGCAATACCTCCTTTAATCCCCTCCTCCTCCTTTACATCTTGTGTTGCTTGGCCCAATAAAGTTAAGAACCTGAGGTGCTATATTCAACCTCATGTGACCACTGTCCCACTAACTAACCTTTGGATTGCTTGAATCCCTGCTCAAATGCATCATTCTCTTAAACATTCTAGTTTCCCTGACTGCACTTCTGAACTCTCATTGAACAACACTTTCTCAAGATTCTCGAGTCCAAATCCATTGAAATGCAAGCCATCCATCTTGTATAAATCCTTCCTTCCATCAAACTCACTCCACACATCCACATACTTCACATCATTCCTCCTGCATACTGACTCATTCACAGTCATTGCTCTCCATCTCAGCTCACCTCTATCATACTGTGGCAACAGACTCACAACTTTTACTTTCTCACTCTTCTCTTTTGCATGCACTAGCAGCTCTTTTATGTCTTCTCACATACCATGTTTGTTAACCTGCTAAATCATATGCAGAAGCAAAAATAAACATCTCTCTCTCTATCACCTACACTCTCTGCATCTTTACAGCATCACTAATTTCTTTAATGTTAGCATAAGGGGGAACATGATTTCATCACACTCTCCTCTAGCACTCCTCTTATCAATGAATATCCATACAAAATCCATTCCTAATTCTCATAATTTTGATCATTCATAGTCGGCTTTCTCTTCCCTTGCATCTTCCCCTTCTTTTGCTTCTGTGTTATACCATCTTCCAGGCATTTCTCCAAACCACTCAATCCCATGTTTTGTTCTGTGGGGAACTCCACGTAAGTGTGCTATATATATATATAAGACCAATCATGAAGATACTTCATGCAGCATTACGAATTCTATTTGAGTTCAAGATGGCGGCTCGCGTGTTAGTGTTTCGTGTATTATTGTATTGTTGATGGTGAATTGCAAATTTGATTGATATGTTTTTTAGCGATTTATGATTTTGTGTTGAGTATTATGTTCACATGTATTGATCAAGCATTTTGATTACGAAAAGTTTTTGTTAAGTTGCAGGTGAGTAAATACTTTAATTTCAATTTTTAGTTCCATTGGAAACCATCTTCTAAGCCTAATTACAGGGCATACTAAACTATATATCATACTGCTGGAAAACACCAGACTGTGTCTATGGGATTTGCTATGGCAAAACCTCTGAACGAGACCATTTTTGAGGAGGTTTATAATGAATTCCTCAGATTAGGAAAACTTCTGAGTGATAGTTGGCTGTGAAAAGTTAAGCTTTTTGACTCATTCCCACCCTCTGCAGTCACAGAAGATAACTCGGATGATACAAGTGAGGAGCTCATTACTCAGTTGCAGTCTCTCCCCAGACTTTGAAGACGTACATGTGCGCAAAAAAGCGCAAAACCACTGCCACAGAACCCCCCATAGATTTTGGTATGGAAGAGGATACTTCCAGTTCCAATCCCTCGACCGCCATGAAAGAGAGGGTTCCACCGATAGTCCTCCGGGAAAAGAAAAGATGGACACAACTAAGGTCCACCGTGATAAACTCACAGATACAGTTTCTCTCGGCCAAGAACACGGATGATGGTGTAAAAATTCAGCCAGCTACTGTATCAGACTACAGGAAACTAACCAAAGTGCTAGACTCTAGCAATATTCAATACCACAACTTTTCTCTTAGTTCGGAGAAAAAAACTGAAGGTAGTACTACGGGGTGTCACGGAGGATATAACTACAGATGAAATTGAGGCTGACCTCCACCACCAGGACCTGCCACCTATTAAGATCAGCAGAATGACTAGAGCGGACAAATCCCCTATGCCTCTAGTCTTAGTGGAAATCCACAAAGCCTATAAGAACGTCTATGATTTAACATCAGTCTGTGGACTCCGGATCACCCCAGAGCGACTCCGTAAAAGGGCATCTACTGGTCAATGCCATAAATGCCAGAAATTTGGCCATGCTCAAAGACTCTGCAAGGCAGAGTACAAATGCTTGAAATGTGCTAAGAATCACCCCACTGACACCTGCACAAAGCCGAAAACCACCCCGGCTAAATGTGCCAATTGTGGTGGCCCTCATCCAGCTAACTATAAGGGATATACTCAGTACCCAAAAAACAGAGGGATGGAGATAGCTAAACCGCCCTCTTCCTCTAGTAAAAGAACACCTGAGGCCCCTGCTCCACAACCTGAGATTCAGCAGCAACAGTCAGTGACCTTCAAAGACAGTGGAAGCCAAAGGCAAACAAAAAGTTATGCTGATGTGGCCCACACAAACAAACCATCATCAGAACATAATCAGACAACAGCACCTACTAATCTGACAGCTGTTATTACGGCCTCACTAGCTAACATGCTGCAAGTTTCAGCCTGTCTATCCCTTCACCAACTTCCACTAAAAGATTCCTACGTGAAACACAGGCCATCCTCACAGCAATCATTAATGAATAAAAACAAACTCATTCCAGCCTCCCTTCAGATCATTGCATGGAATGCAAACGGCCTAAGGAACAAAATTCTGGAGCTACAACATTTCACCTACAGATACCAGCCAGATATTGTACTAATCAGTGAAACACATCTTAGACCCTCAGACAGCCCCAAAATACGGGTTATCTCATGTACAGAAATAATAGATCAAATTACAGAGATAGTGGCACTGCTGCAATCTTCATTAAAAATTATATTAAGCACCACTCTGTGAATAACCCACCAACCACTAACCTTGAAATTACAAGCGTGGAAGTTTTCACCAGCTCTGCTGGCAGATTGAAAATCTACTCAGTTTACAATCCACTCTTAAAACTCTACTGCACACTGATCTAAATGCCATTTTAGGAGTTAGAGTACCCACCATTATTGCTGGGGATTTAAACTCCGAACACCCATCTTGGAATTGTAGAACCACCAACAAGAACTGCTGCATCCTTTCCAACTACATAGGATCAAACCATGCTGTTGTGGCTGGACCTAGCGAGCCAACTCTTCTCGGTATGTCTGGCACTGCTGACATCCTGGATATAGCTATCCTGCAAGACATTAAACTACAGTACAGCCTTAAATCACTAAACGAGCTGTCATCGGATCACAATCCAATTCTACTACAACTGGGAGAACAAGACTACCTGTCTCCTCTCTCTCACTCATGCATATCATGGGACAGATTGTCTAAAGCTTAAGGATCAAATTGGACCTGTCCCTCACATATGCTCAGAAGAAGATGTGGAATCTGCAGTTACTAGCCTCACCCAACAAATTAAGTCCGCTACAACGGTTGCCACCTTCTACAAAACTGTCCCCAAGCCTGGTCGTTTGCCCGAGGAGGATATTATGGACCTGATCAGAAGAAGAACAGAGCTAGGAAGAGATTTCTTAATACTCGCGCACCTCAGGACAAAAGAGTCCTTAATAGATTGAACAGGGCAGTGAGAGATGCACTTAAAACTCATAGAAACCAAGTTTGAGATGAAAAGTTAGCCTCTATCTTACCTATTGATCACTCTATCTGGGAATTACTGAGAAGCATCAGAAATAAAAACAGATCCCTTCCCCCATAATCTCTAACCAGAGCCTAGTTCACACAGATGTAGACAAGGCAGAAGCCATAGTAAAGAATCTAGAGGAGCAGTGCAAACCTTCACAGGACAACTTAGATTTCAATCACTTATATAAAATCCACAGACAAGTCAGACACGTATTAAAACCCCCGATACCAATGCGGACCATATTGCACCCACATCACCTGCTGAAATATATGATATTATTAAAAAACTAAAGAACAATAAAGTTCCTGGACCAGATGGTATCTCAAACAGGGTGATCAAACTACTGCCTCATAAAGCTGTAGTGCACTTGACTATAATCATCAATGCCATCTTAAGGTTTCACTATTTTCCTTCTATTTGGAAACAGGCTGACGTAATCCCAATTCATAAACCAGGCAAGGACCCACACCTCCCCCACAATTATCGTCCAATCAGTTTCATCTCCAATGTGGGTAAGGTTGCAGAGAAGGTCATCCTCTCTCGACTTCAAGCCTCTGTAAACGAATTAGACATCAGAGCAGTTCAGCTTTCAGCAACACTATAGTACCACCTTACAAATCCATCGAATCATGGAATACATCACCACTAGCTTTAACTGGCACCAGTGCACAGGAGCTGTTTTTCTAGATCTATCCAAAATTTGACAAAGTATGGCATTTCGGACTGTTACACAAACTCATCTCAGCCGGTATCTCTCTGAAAACAGTACATTTAATCAGATCATATCTTTAAAATAGAACCATGCAAGTTAGAATCAACGGTATTACCTCATCTCAGCGCCATATCTTGGCCGGAGTACCACAGGGATCTCTACTGGCTCCATTGCTGTTCTCTATATACATGTCAGATATCCTGCACAACCCAATGTCATCCATCATGGCCCTATATGCAGATGACACCACATTGTTAGCCAGATCTCTCCGACCACACCTCATTACCAAAAAAGCTTCAAGAAAACTTTCTAAAGTTGGAGGGTTGGTTCTCCAAATGGAGATTGGAAGTCAACCCCCAAAAAACTCAGCCATTCTCTTCGCGAAAAGGCCAATGCCTCCTGCAGGAGACGTATTGCTGTTCAATACTAAAATTCCCGGGCAGACAGAAACAAAATACCTGGGTGTAATGCTCGACAAAAAGCTATCTTTCAACCAACACATAAAGTTTATGTGCTCAAAGGCATCTAAATCCATCGCTCAGATTTATCCGTTAATTAATAGAAATAGCAAGCTCAGCAACAGAATCAAATTGCAGCTATACCAGATGATGATTCGTCCTATAATCACCTATGCCTCTCCAGCCTGGAGCCACACCTCTAATATTAACATTATCAAAGTACGAGTACAGAACACATGTTTGAGAATGATTCTGAATGCCCCATGGTACATCAGAAACAATCAACTTCATCGAGACACAAATATTCCTTACATCTTCTCTTTCCTACAATCTGTAGCAGCTAAGTTCTTCCTAAAGACGTCCATACATTCCAACGATCTAGTTCAGCAAGCTGTAGCATACGAGACAACGGATATGTTCAAACATAACAGACCTAAAGTCATTTTAACTTCCTGTAGCAATAATCATAATGCTCATCCAAGGCGAGCAAACTGCTCATAAATTCTACTTTCACTGTAACCACAACAGATAGCAGGGAATATGAAAAGCATCTTGCTTCACCCCCTAAACACATAAATGTCAATTGTCACTTCATGCATAAACATTGTTTGCTTACAACTCGAGTAAAGGAGTAAAACAAATTTCTTGTCAAGTGTCTTTTGCTTCTTCATTTCATGGTATCAGGCTGACTGGCCTGTTCTGGCTTCACACCTTCTCTTTAAGGTCTTTCCTCTATTTCTTTTTTCTTTTGAGTTTTCAGTTTAGCATACTTCTTTGATGGTCTACTGGTGACATTCTATTCACATGTCGAAGTCATTTGTTTCTGTAATTATCTATTGTTTATGAAGATGGTTCTTGTTATAATTCTAAAATCTATGTTTTTTTATCTAGTTTAGTGTAACCTGCTATTCTTCTTAGAAACTCCATTTCTGCTGATGTTATTCTTCATTGGTTTATTTTTTTTCACTGTCCATGTTTCATTTCCAATAATATAAAACAAGTTTAGTTAAAACAGTGAACATTCTTAATCTTATATTCCTTTGCATTAAATCTGGTTTGAAGATATTGTTAATCATGTCTATAATTTTGATGAATTTGTTTCTGATCTGTTTCTTGTCCAGTACAATACACATAATATCCAGATACCCAGTACTTTTTTGGAGAATGGTACACAATGGTATGGTATGCTGGCACCTTTATTAACAGTGACACACGACATACACATGTAGTATGGTTTTAATTTTCACTTAACACTTTGACTAAACTAGACTAAACACTTTGTTTGCACAATGACAAAATGTTCATAACCAGTTTCTCTCTCTCTGTCAAGGCCCTTTTCCGAAGATATATGACTTTATTCTTCATTTTCACAGGATCCTTTTTCTTCACTTATGTAGCACACATTAATTCTTCCTAACTTAATTCTGTCTCTTTTTAGTAGAAATAACAGTTAGATCTGGCATCCTTAATACAGATGAAACTTCCTAATCAGAGTTTTCTCAAACATTCCTTTAGAACGTAAATAGCAATTTCTTCTTTTATTCACTACTAATGCTTATTGACAGTCTTAACTGTCTTATGCTTACTACGTTCAAACATTCCTTTAGAACGTAAATAGCAATTTCTTCTTTTATACACTACTAATGCTTATTGACAGTCTTCCATTTTAAAAAAACTTACAGTTCTACGATTCCCTTTTCGGAATCTCCTATAAATCTTCCAATCAGCATTTCCTCCAATATTCCTTATAAAATGCCTATAGCAATATTTCCCTTTTATTTATAAATACTTATTCCACTTTGAAACTTAATCGTTCCACAATTCCTTTTTCAGAATATACTATTAATTTTTTTTCCTCCAACTGTCACATAAAGAAAATTCAAGTTCCTCTGAATCTAAATATCTGCCGGCTTGTGTTCTAAATTCCTTCCGAACGCTATCTTGTTTATTTCTGTTACTCAGATACCGAATGCTTTCCTTGTCAGCTGTCAATCACACATCAAACTTCTCGGCGAGCATGCGCACTCCTTGAAAATGGCAAGTGAGAAACTAAATACTGTATAATGGCTGACACGGCTGTTTCCGTTAGCGACAAGAGAATGTCTTCATAAAACACAAAACTTAATATTTTAAACTACTATAAAAATTTTTAAAGTAATACAACTATTCAAATCTGGTAAGTACATAAACTTTTTAACTGCTTTACATATTACTTTTGACAAAACAATTTCCATAGGATATGATATTTTTCGTGAAGATAGACAGGGAAGAAAGGGAGGAGGAGTACTGTTAATGGTAGCAGATGAGTTGTGCCCATCTAAGGTGGAATTGCAAGGTGCAAATAGTGGTCAGGGTTTTGAGGCCGTAGGCTGTGAGGTAGAAGTAAACAGGATGAAATGTTTAGTTGGTTGTTGCTATAGACCTGGTAATGAGAAGGAAATGTATAGGCAAATTGGCCTAGCTAGCATGAAACGAGTTATCATTATGGATGACTTTAATTATGGTAATATAGACTGGAAGCAAGAGACTGCATCTGGGGGTAAAGAAAATGAATTTTTGGAGTTTTTGAAAGATAATTACCTTAGGCAGCACGTAACAGAGGGTACACGAGGATCAAGAGTATTGGATTTGATCATCTCATTAGATGATGTTATTATAAATGAGGTGTCAAATCTTCCACCATGTGAGTGTGACCACGAGGTGATCACGTGTAGGGTGACCAGTCATTCGAGGACGTCTGTTAGAAAGGGATATATGTGGAATAATAAGACTGGTAATTACGAAAAGCTCAGGAAACAGCTTGCGATAATAAATTGGAAAGAAGAACTGGATGGAAAGGATATCAATGCTGCTTGGGCCATACTCAAGAACTATTTGGTGGAGGCAATATCAGAGTGTATTCCGAGGGTCAAGAGGGTAAACAGAGTGGGTGTAAAATGGATGAATCAAGAGATAAGGTATGCAATATGGAAGAAGAAGGTATTATGGAAGAAACACAAAATGAGTATATATAACAACCAGTTGCATGAGAAGTACAAAGAACAGGCGAGGAAGGTGACTAGCTTGATAAGGGTAGCAAAAATGCAGTATGAGCAGCAGTTAGCTAAAGCGGCCAAAAAAAATCCTAAGGAGTTTTTTTGATATGTCACCAGTAGAAGAAAGAATGATTATGGTAGAATGGGATTGATTGGTGAAAACGGAGGAATGATAACCGCTGCAGAGGATATAGTTGAGATATTTAATGAGCAATTTCTAAAGGTATTTCACTCTTGCGAATGTGACATCATGCAGAACTTGAAAGTAGTGGGAGAAGAGGAGGAGGAGGAGGAACTGTTAGTAAGTGAATAGGAGGTATATGAGGAATTGAATAGACTTGATGTAAATAAGGCTGTGGGACTTGATGCTATTTCACCACGTGTCTTGAGGGAATGTGCCAGAGAGTTAACAACAGCTTTTGTATATCTTTTCAACAGGAGTCTCTCACTGGGTCAAGTTCCAAAAGAGTGGAAAGAGGGTAAAATTGTTCCAATTCATAAGGGAGGTGATAAGAGTAAGGCTTTGAATTATAGACCAGTCTGTGTGTCTGGAGTTGTGGTCAAGGTATTAGAGAAGTTAGTTAGGAATAAAGCTCAGAATTGGGTTGACAACAGAAAAATACTCTTTGGCGGCCAGCATGGATTTACTATCGTGCTTTAGCAACCTGCTTACTTTTTATAATAAAGTGACAAATGCGTTGGATAAGGGTATTGCATATACAGTGATATATTTAGATTTTGCAAAGGTGTTTGATAAATTGCCACATGACAAGCTGGTAATTAAATTGGAACGGATGGGGCTGAACAGTAGATTGGTTCACTGGATTGGAGATTGGTTGTCTGATAGGTATCAGCGAGTTGTCTATGGAGGAGCAATATCCCAGAAGAGGAAAGTTACTAGTGGTGTACCTCAAGGGTCTGTTTTGGGTCCATTGCTGTTTAATTTGTATGTAAATGATATCTGGAGAGGTCTGAATGGTGATGTCCAGTTGTTTGCAGATGATGCAAAGTTGGGCAGAGCTATCAGGAGTAGTGTGGCTGCTGTAGCTTTGCAAGAGGACTTGAATACACTGTCTGAATGGGTAAATAAGTGGGGATGTCAATTCAATGTTTCAAAGTGTAAGGTTTTGAAATTTGGGAAGCAGAAATGGGATGTAAAGTACACAATTGATACGAATTTCTTGGAAGAGGTAGAGGAAATGAGAGATCTGGGAGTGATTATAGACAAGGACCTAAAATTTCGGGGACATGTTGCTAAAATAGTGAAGACAACACAGCGGATAATGGGAATGATGCGGTGGACATTGACTTGTAGAAGTAAGGATGTTATGGTTCTTTTGTATAAGGCTTTGATCAGGCCACATATGGATTACTGTGCGCAGATCTGGTCACCTGGTTTTCAAAAAGATGAAATTGCGTTGGAAAAAGTTCAGAGGCGATTGATTAAGGTGGTTTCTGGTCTCTGGAATGCAGAGTATGAAGTCAGATTGACAAAATGCAATTTGCAGAAATTGGTGGATAGAAGGAGGAGGGGGGATATGATTGAGACATATAAGCTGTTAAGTGGTTATTACCAGATTAACGTCAGGGAGGTTTTGCACAGAATGGGTGAGGATAGCAGGAGAACAAGAGGTCATTCCTGGAAGTTGTATAAGGAGGGTGTGAGCAAGGGAGTGAGGAGCAGGTTTTTTGCATGGAGAGTGGTGAGTGATTGGAATGCTTTGCCCGAGAGTGTAGTGTGTGCAGAGACAGTGAATATATTTAAGGCACAGTATGATAAACTGTGTATATAACAGTGGACCTACCACGATGAGTCTTTGACTCCATGGAGGTTTTTATAATAATAATAACGGGCACATCGCAAGTGCCGACAATGCATGTTATGAAAACAAAACTAATAAACACACTAACATAAACAATACGTAAAAATATCCAGAATTTTAAATTATGATTATTTTTACATCAGTTTCATCTTTCTGTGAAAATTTTTTTTAAAAATAATTTTAAATATTTAACCTATATCTAACAAAACGTTTAATGCTTATTCCTAGATCTTAAAAAATAACATGATTCCTGCTGATCATTATTTACACTCTCGGAAGAATCACTAATTTCAGAATCATCTGATGCTAGAGATAATTCGGAATTTTCTTCTTCCAATTTACTATACATACAAATTCTCATTTCTATATTTCTCAAATATTTCATTTAAACCATTTGAATCATGCCCTAAATCTACAGAATCATCACTCTTACATTGTACATTATCTGAATTGTGTACCATGGGATTTCTAAAATTTCCTGCATTAGGTTTTGTTTTACCCAAATTAAATTTTCTCCTTTGCTGTGTATTTGAATTACGAGCTTTAAAACTATTCCCTTTCTTACTATTTGATTGTGAATGAGATGCACAATTAGTACTAGGAAAAGAATTCTCATCTTTCAATATTCTATTCATAATGTCTCCTAATATCACTGAATTTTTACTCCCCAAAAAAGTACTTTTTTAACCAATCAGAATGTACATTTATAATTTTACTAGGATTTTTGACATCTTGAATCCTAAAATTCACAGGAGAAAATTTTTCTAAAATTCTATATGGACCAAAAGCTTTCCTTCCTAATTTCCCAACCCTTTTTATATTAGATTTATCATCTAACAATACTAAATCTCCTGGTGCAAATAACTTATACTTTCTAAAACGATTTATATACTGCCTAGTTTTCTGAGAACTTAATTTACTTATTTCACCTACTAATCTCTGAGTAGTGGAAAATTTATCTACTACTGTTTCCAGTTACTCATTTATATCATTGTATCCTGTATTAGGAATGACTGAAACAAGTTCATTAGGAAAGTTAGATCAAAGCCATATAAAGCAAAAGATAGCTGGGATTGGAAATGGTTGTAGTGGAGCTTTTCCTCTGAAAGGGGATCTTATTTGGCACTTATCGCATGATTTGACATATGTGAGTATGTCACTCTTTATACTTTTCCAGATGTAATGATCCTTTATTCTTTCTCAAGTTCTAGAAAATTCTTGGTGTCCTGCCAAGTCAGAATCATGGAAAGTGTACATAATCCAAGGAATCATTTTAGTTGGTGCCAACATTTTCACTTTGAACCTTCCATTTTCCATTTGTCTAGATAAGAGTAATCCATCTTTATCTAAATATAAGTTTTCCAGGTTTAAAAATGTATCCAGTTGAGTCTCACCCTTCAATACTGTTTCATAAATAGCTTTAACTATGGGATCATCTTTCTGAGCTCGGACAATCTTATCCTTTTCCCAAATTTGTGAACTAGGCTCCTTATTCTTTAGAGTCTCAATATTAAACACTTGATCATTATCATCAGGGTGTTTAAAATTTTCAGGAGACTGCTCCAATTTTCTTTTGTCACCTGATTTCCTGTCCAAACAGTATTCTAGTCCACACAAGGACACTGTATTATCAACAAAATTACATGCAAAACCATGATGTTTTAGAAAATCAATTCCAAATATTATTATTATTATTATTCGTGACACCTCCAAGGAGTCCGAGGACTCATCGCAGGAGGACACCTACTATTATACAACTGTCTCAACCTAGTACTACACTGAACCTCTATTACCAATCATCTCCATCAACGCCATCTACCGCCCATCTCCACCACCACAACTAGTATTTTTTTGTCTGTAAATTGCGTGTGTTCTGAAGGACTGATTTGTCTGTATGCGGGATGATTTAAAAGTTTAAAACCACATTGAAAAGTTTGCTAACATCAGAATTTTCAAGTGTAAGAGAATTAAGGCCTAACATTTAGAAAATTTATCAGTGCATTCAAGGTTGTAATGAGTCTGTTTCAGAATATTACCACACACTTTGGAGCATTGCTCATAAATTTAATGTTTCATCTAAAGAGAAATCCTCTTTAGAATGGTTGCTGTTTAATCAATTTAGGCTTGGCCTTAGAGATAATTTGAAAGAAACAGCATACAAGAAAAAGGTTAAAAATCTTGAACAGTGTTTTGAACTTGTTAAAAAAAAAGGAAGAGAGACTTAGAGATATATTTCATTCTGAAAATAATAAGCAGGTAAATTCTTTTCAGTATAATCAAACTCATTCTCCTAGCATTGTGGCTACAGATAAAGTGAGAGAAGGAAAGTTTCATGAATTAAAAGGTACTAAGAAAAGGAAACAGTCTAAGGAAATTTCTGTGAATTTCACTGAAAATGTTCCAGAATCTGATTCCAAGGTACAATTACATGATTTGGGAAAATTAGAGGAACTGAAAACATTTCTTAGTGAAGAAATAGAAAGACAACAGAGACCAATAGTACAAGGACAGGAACTTCTGTTTAAGATGATATCGGATTTAACAATATCCAAGAATCTTACAGAAAATCAATCTTTCTCTTGTGAATCTAATGGTACTGACAGGAATAAAACATCTCAAAGGAGGTATAAGTTCCAAAATGCTTTAGATGCAATAAACTTGGTCATTTTGCTAAAGACTGTTATGTTAGGGATAAATCTTGTTTTCAACATCAGAGAATCAGAGAATAAAGAAAAATCTGGGAATAATTATTATTCCAATATCATACAAGCAAGGACAGAAATGTCAATTTCTGTCATTTTCTACTCATCAGACATGGGTAAAGTTAAAGATAGCTCCAATCCTAAAAGAGAGTTTGATGTAGCATTAGCTCTCTCCTTATGCTAATGGAGGTAATCCTTTAACAGTTCTACAAGGATTTATTGAAAATGTGCATTGTGAAATCTTGCTTGACACAGGTGCACATATTTCACTCATTTCTTATAGTTTGTTTAATAAAATTAAATCTCTAATTCCAAATGACATTTCAGTTTTAAGCTATCCAATTAAATTAAAGGGAATATTTGAATCAGAAATTTCAGCTGATAAGCAAATCAATATTTTTATTTCAATTCCTTGTTTTCCATTGAAAGTTTGTCATCCATTAATCTTCCAGAATCCTCAAATCCAAATGTACAAGTAATATTTGGAATTGATTTTCTGAAACGTCATGGTTTTGCATGCAATATTGATGATAATACAGAATCCTTGTGTGGACTAGAATGCTGTTTAGACAGGAAATCAGGTGACAACGGAAAATTAGAGCAGTCTCCTGAAGTTTTTCAAGACACTAATGATAATGATCAAGAGACTCTAAAGAATAAGGAACCTGGTTCACAAATTTGGGAAAAGGATGAGATTGTCTGAGCTCAGAAAAATGATCCTGTATTTAAAAATATTTATGAAGCAGTACTGAAGGGTGAAACTCAACTGGATGCATTTCTAAACCTGGAAAACTTATATTTAGATAAAGATGGGTTACTCTTATCTAGACAAATGGAAGATGGAGGGATGAAAGTGAAAATATTGGCACTAACTGAAATAATTCCTTAGATTATGTACACTTCCCATGATTCTGACTTGGCAGGACACCAAGGATTTTCTAGAACTTGGGAAAGAATAAAATCGTTATATCTGGAAAGGTATGAAGAGTGACATACTCACATATGTCAAATCATGCCATAAGTGCCAAATAAGATCCCCTTTTAGAGGAAAAGCTCCATTACAACCATTTCCAATTCCAACTAGACCTTTTCAGGCTGTTGCTATTGATGTGGTAGGTCCACTGCCAATTACTAAAAAAGGCAATATGACTGCTCCTAAGACCTTACTTTCAGATCAGGGACCAAATTTCACATCTGAACTGTTGTTACAATTATGTAAATTACTTAATGTTAGGAAGATTTTTACCACACCTTACCACCCACAGTGTAATGATATGTGTGAAAGGTTGAATAAAAATATAAAGCAAATACTTTCCAATCTGGCAAACACTAAAATGAATGATTGGGAGTCATATCTTTCTCAAGCATTATTTGCATGCAGATCTCCTTTCATTCTGCTATCAAAGAAAAACTATCTTTTGCTTTATATGGCTTTGATCTAATCTTTCCTAATGAACTTGTTTCAGTCATTCCTAATACAGGATACAATGATATAAATGAGTATCTGGAAACAGTAGTAGATAAATTTTCCACTACTCAGAGATTAGTAGGCGAAATAAGTAAATTAAGTTCTCAGAAAACTAGGCAGTATATAAATCGTTTTAGAAAGTATAAGTTATTTGCACCAGGAGATTTAGTATTGTTAGATGATAAATCTAGTATAAAAAGGGTTGGGAAATTAGGAAGGAAAGCTTTAGGTCCATATAGAATTTTAGAGAAATTTTCTCCTATGAATTTTAGGATGCAAGATATCAAAAATCCTAGTAAAATTATAAATGTACATTCTGATTGGTTAAAAAAGTACTTTTTGGGGAGTAAAAATTTAGTGATATTAGGAGACAATATGAATAGAATATTGAAAGATGAGAATTCTTTTCCTAGTACTAATTGTGCATCTCATTCACAATCAAATAGTAAGAAAGGGAATAGTTTTAAAGCTCATAATTCAAATACACAGCAAAGGAGAAAATTTAATTTGGGTAAAACAAAACCTAATGCAGGAAATTTTAGAAATCCCAGGGTACATAATCCAGATAATGCACAATGTAAGAGTGATGATGATCAAACTGACTCTAACATTGATGAAATAGTAGCAGAATATCATAGGTTAGTTAATTTGGAGTTAAAAAAGCCAGAGGAATGTGAAAATACCTCTAATTTAGTTAATAAGGATAAAGAATCTCAACCTGCAGAATTTGATTCTGATAGTGATGATTCTGTAGATTTAGGGCATATTTCAAATGGTTTAAATGAAATATTTGAGAAATATAGAAATGAGATTTGTAAGTATAGTAAATTGGAAGAAGAAAATTATGAATTATCTCTAGTATCCGATGATTCTGAAACTAGTGATTCTTCCGATAGTGTAAATAATGATCAGTAGAAATCATGTTATTTTTTAAGATCTGGGAATAAGCATTAAACGTTTTGTTAGATATAGGTTAAATATTTAAAATTTTTTTTTAAAAAAACATTTTCAAAGAAAGATGAAACTGATGTAAAAATAATCATAATTTAAAATTCTGAATATTTTTACGTATTGTTTATGTTAGTATGTTTATTAGTTTTGTTTTCATAACATGCATTGTCGGCACTTGCGATGTGCCCGTTATGGAAATTTTTTTGTCAAAAGTGATATGTAAAGCAGTTAAAATGTTTATGTACTTACCAGATTTGAATAGTTGTATTACTTTAAAAATTTTTATAGTAGTTTAAAATATTAAGTTTTGCATTTTATGAAGACATTCTCTTGTCGCTAATGGAAACAACCGTGTCAGCCATTATACAGTATTTAATTTCTCGCTTGCCATTTTCAAGGAGTGCGCATGCTTGCCAAGAAGTTTGATGTGTGATTGACAGCTGACAAGGAAAGCGTTGTGTATCTGAGTAACAGAGATAAACAAGATAGTGTTCGAAAAGAAATTAGAACATTAGTTTCAGAGGTTCAGAGGAAATTAGGTTCAGAGGAACTTAAATTTTTTATGTGACAGTCGGAGGAAAATCAATTGTATATTCGGAAAAAGGAATCGTGGAACTATGAAGTTTTAATGTGGAATAAGTATTGATAAATAAAAGGGAAATATTGCTATAGATCATTTTAAAAGGATTATTGGAGGAAACGCTAATTGGAAGATTTATAGTAGATTCCGAAAAGGGAATCATTGAACTGTAAGTTTTTTAAATGGAAGAGTTAAGACTGTCAATAAGCATTACTGAATAAAAGAAGAAATTGCTATTAACGTTCTAAAGGAATGTTCGAGAAAATTCTAATTGGGAAGTTTCATCTATATTAAGGACACCAGATCTAACTATTATTTCTACTAAAAAGAGACAGAATTGATTCAGGAAGATTTAATGTGTGCTACATGAGTGATGAAAAAGGATCCTGTGAAAATGAAGAAATAGAGTCATATATCTTCGGAAAAGGGCCTTAACAGAGAAAGAAACTGGCTATGAATATTTTGTGATTGTGCAAACAAAGTGTTTATTCTAGTCTTAAGTGTAAGTTTATTTTATGAAAAGGCCTTGGATCCAATTAATTCTGTAGTTAGTTATAGTTATACAATATTGTTTGAAGTGTATATATATTGTTTTTGTTTTATTAAATGTGTTTATTTTGTATTTGGGTCTTGAGTCAGTGATTATATGGATTCTGAAAGAAAGAGTTAAGGTCATTGCACCAATCGGAGTGAACCCTTGTGCAAATAAATAAATATATAGGTACACTCGGAAATAAATTAAAAATAATTGCTGAACAGAGATCATTTCTATATAAACATCATCAAATAATAATAAATTTCTTTTTATTAACAATGGCGATAAGATTTTTAATTACATACATATGTAGTATGGTTTTAATTTTCAATTTTCCTGCTAACAAAGAATGAGTAGTACCTGCACTTATTGTTTGATAAAAAAGAAGTGCTGCAGATATCTATGATCTCTGTTTGGCCACATTAAAAATAACAGAGTTGTGACTGAAAAACACTTTTACTGTTTTTAGGGCATTATGTTTCTGAAATTTCTGTAAAATGACCAGAACAAAAAAGGACACCTCAAACATGCCTACAATTAGTTTATAAGTTTTAACTTGCCTTTTGTTATAAATGTTATTACCTCTTGTTATGAAAATGAAAAATGACCTGTCTCTTTCTATGGCAGAAATGTTTGATTTTCTGCATGCAATAAAATATCACATATCAGCCTGATTTTTCTCAGTGATGACAATGACATTAATTAATTGTAAACATAATTAACAATAAACAGATAATTATTTAATCATATGGCCTCAAATATATCTATAGTGTATTAGGTTTTTATGTGCAGCAATCAGCATAGGATTTCAAGGTGTTTTTCCTCTGGATGCCTACCTGAACAAATAATGAAATGTAAAAGTTTTTTTCACGTGATTACAAATTAAATTAAACTTTTCAAGAAATTATATTCTTGTTTAATCCTTTACCCAAGTATAATTAAACAAAATTTGCAAGGAAAGTATCTTTACAAGTAGGTCACTGGTATAACAGAGGCTGATGACTTCACATCAATTGATCAATTGTCTTCATGTGAAAATACTTAATGAACATTTTGTTTCCTTATGATGATATGTTTGGATAAAGCATTAAACAAGAATGTAATTTCTTGGCAAGTTTAATTTATGGAAATTAAACTTAGTGTTTTCCAAATCAACGAAGATCGTTTTAAACATTTGACTACTGGTAGTAATCACAGCAATACCAGATTGTGATGGGTGGTATACTCTTGAAAAGGACTGCAGGCTATTGCATGACAGTATCTGTCCTGAAGGAGTTGTCATGACAACAGTAATGGAAAATATTAATGAAATATAATTTCTAATGCAATACTAAGGGATTATATAATCACGTTTTAAAATAGATTGACTGCAGAATTAGATAAGGAAAATGGTTGTGCCATGATATTACTGGACTTTGCAAAGGCATTTTGACAGAATACCACATGAAAACTATTACAAAAGTTGAAGCAAATGGGGATGGATATGAAGTTGGTACTGTGGATTGACAGACACCAGACAATAGTGTATGGAGTGGACTCTAGGAGAAGTGGGGGGGGGGGGACTAGTGGAGTGCCTCGGGGTTCTGTACTAGAGCTACTGCTCTTTAATTTGTATGTTAATGATATAGGGAAAGATTTGGTGGGGGGATAATTTTTTTGCTGATGATGCAAAACTGGGAAGAGCAATAGGTTTTTTTATATGCATCATACCTAAGAACTTTTTTTTTTCAGCACCTTTGTAGCGCAATTGGAAGAACGATGGTACATGCACCCTTCAATTAGAAAAGGCCTAAGTTCGATTCTCGTCATGATGGGAGGAATCTTTATATGGACTTGAAGTTGAAGGCGAGTATTTACAGACAAAAAATACTAGTTGTGGTGAGCAGTAGATGGCGTTGATGTAGATGATTGGTAGTAGAGGTTTGGTGTAGTGGTGGAGACGGAGAGTTGTACAGTAGGTGTCCTCCCACGATGAGTCTTCAGATTTCACCAAGTCTCCTTGAAGGTGCCACAAATTATATATATATATACACACACACACACACACACACTCTTACTCATGAAAGGCAGGAGAGCCAAAAGCAAATAAATGTATGAACATGGTCAGGAGTAGAGTAATCTGTTGATGTTCTTCTTGAACTACTGGAGATTGTAATCCTTTGGAAATGCTTCACAAGGGAAGCTGTTCCACAGAATTGAGGTGGAAAGAATGAAAAATGGTTGGAAGTAGCAAGTTTATAAGTTTTAAGTGCATACTCACTACAGATAAGTATGCAGTTTAATTGTAAATGGATGTTGAGAGCTTTTGCTTGAGTTCCTGCAGATCTGGCAGAAATGGGAGGCATAATGGATGCTGATTCTATTGAACAATGGTACTAAAAGAAACACAATGCAGAAACTGATCTTATATGGGAAAGTGGCTGAAGAGAATCTGTAAGAGATGTGTCATTAATCAGCTGAGCTGTCCTTGATAAAGTTGATAAAGGTAATGTATCTATCTTGTAGGATGATTTAAATAAATTGGCACGGTAGGGTAAAGGATAATGGTTGTCAATTTAATGCTACAAAATGTAAGGTTATGCACTCTGGGTTGAAAAGGTTACATGCTATGTATCACATTGATCACAATGGACTACAAGAAATTGATGGGAGTAATGGTGGACACAGAGTTGAAGTTAAGAGGACATATTGCAAAACTTGGTAAAAACAGCTTAAAGGATTACTTCAATGTCAAAAAAAAAAAAAAAAACACTAACAAAAGATAAGGAAGTTAGTATCCATCTTTATAAGGCAATGATTTGGCCACAGAGACAAGTGAACAAGTTGGTGACATGTCTGTGGGATGCTCCCTATGAGGATAGGTTGAAGGTGTATGGGTTGCAAAGTTTAGTTAATAGGCAGAAAAGAAGAGCCATGACAGAAACTTATAAGTTATTATTATTATTATTATTAAACAAGACCTCATGGAGTCAAAAACTCATCTAGGAGGTCCTTTTATCTTACACACACATCTCATCATACCGTGTCTTAAACACATTCAAACTACTTGCAGACACCACGCTCTCAGGCAAGGCATTCCAATCACTCACAACTCTGCACGGAAAAAACCTGCCTCTCACTCCCTTACTCACACCCTCCTTATACAGTTTCCAGGGATGACCTCTGGTTCTCCCTTGATCTCCCACTATTCTCTGTAGAACTTCTCCACCATTCATCCTATAACAACCCCTTACCAACTTGTAGGTCTCTATCATATCTCCCCTCTTCCTTCTCTCCACGAGACTCTGCAAATTACATCTTTTCAATCTTTCCTCATACTCAACATTCCAGAGGTCAGAAACTACCTTAGTCAGTCGCCTTTGGACCCTTTCCAACATCTCTTCATCCTTCTGAAAACCCGGTGACCAAATCTGGGCACAATAGTCCAAGTGTGGCCTAATCAAAGCCTTATACATTGGAACAAGTATCTCCCTACTTCTACATGTCAGTGTCCTCTGCATCATTCCCAGAAGTCTTTGTGTTGTCTTCACAATTTTGGCGATGTGTCCCCTAAATTTTAGATCCTTATCCACTATCATCCCCCAGATCTCTTATTTCCTCTACTTCCAACAATATATTCTCACCAAGCATAAATTCTGCATCCCATCTTTGTTTTCCAAATTTTAAAACTTTACATTTTGCAACATTGAACTCACATCCCCATTTGCTTGCCCAATCACTCAATTTATTCAAGTCTTCTTGCAAGGCCACAACATCTTCACTACTCTTTATGGTTCGTCCCAACTTTGCATCATCTGCAAACAAATGAATATCTCCATCCAAATCTTCACCAATATCATTAATATATAAGTTAAATAGTAATGGCCCTAAAACAGACCCCTGAAGCACTCCACTAGTGACTTTCCTTTTCCTGGATATTGCACCCCCATACACAACTTGTTGATACCTATCAGATAGCCAGTCTCCAATCCAATGCACTAATCTAATATCCAACCCCATCTGCTCTAGTTTGACTGTCACCTTATCATGAGGTACTCTATCAAAAGCTTTTGTGAAATCCAAGTATATTACTGTGTATCCTTCTCCTCTGTACAAGGAAGCAGTCACTTTATTGTAATAAGTAAGTAGATTACTAAAACATGACCTCCCTTTAGCAAATCCATGCTGTCCATCAAAGATTATACCATTGTTGTCAACCCAACTCTGGATCCTAGTTCTCACAAGCTTCTCCAACAACTTAACCACAACACCTGACACACAGATAGGCCTATAGTTTGATGCTTGAGTTCGATCACCTCCTTTATGAAGTGGCACAATCTTGCCCTCCTTCCACTCTTTAGGAACTTGACCAAGTGCAAGACTCGTATTAAAAAAATATGTCAGGCAGGTGTCAACTCTCTGGCACACTCCTTCAGAATACGTGGTGATATATTATCAAGTCCCACAGCCTTATTTACATCTAGTTTACTCAACTCCCCAAACACCTCTTGCTCACTTACAGTCAGTCTCTCCTCCCCATCATCAACTGCTCTTAATCTCTCCATGAAGTCACATTCACAAGATTGAAAGATCTTTATGAATTGCTCATTAAGTATCTCCACAACACATTCTGCAACAGCTGCCTTTATACCATTTCCTCCAATCAATGTCATCCTTCCATAATCATTCTTTCTTTTGCTGGCTACATATCGAAAGAACTCCCTAGGATTCTTTTTGGCTTCATTAGCTAACTGCTGTTCATACCTCTCTTTAGCTACTCTCACCAACCAAGTCACCCTCCTTGCCTGGTCTTTGTAGAGCTCATGAAGTTGGTTACTTCCACTTCTCTTATGCTGTCTCCACAATGCCTTTTTTTTCTGTATTGCATGCTTAATCTCTTTATTCATCCATCTCACACCTAACTTATTTAACCTTCTCACCCGTGGTATACATTTAGACATTGCATCTACTAAATAGTTTTTGAAAATCCCCCAAGCTGCATTGATCTCTTTTCCAGCTAACTCCTCATTCCATGCTACACCTGCAAGCTGTCTCCTGAGCTCTTCATAATCACCCCCCTTGTAGTTCCACATATACCCTTTTTTCACAGGGGTCCTTGCACTGCTGGCAACCACCCAGGTAATCACCTCATGGTCACTTTCACCAATTGGTGGATGATTTGACACCTCATTTATAATTACATCCTCCGATGAGATGACCAAATCCAAGACCCTTAATCCTCGTGTGCCCTCTGTTACATACTGTCTGAGGTAGTTATCCCTCAAAAACTCAAGAAACTCATTTTCTTTACTTCCAGTCGCTATCTCTTCATTCCAGTCTATATTGCCATAATTAAAATCACCCATAATGATCACCCTTTTCTTATTTGCTTGGCTTATTTGACTATACATTTCACTATCACCACCATCCACATTACCAGGTATATAACAACATCCCACCAAGTATTTGATTCTATTCACCTCTATCTCACACCATACTGCCTCAAAACCACTGGCCCTATTTCCCTCTTGCATCTCTACCTTGTATGGACATAACTCTTTCTCTATCATCAATAGCACTCCCCCTCCCTTTTTATCCCTTCTATCCTCACGAAACACATCATACCTTTCCATCTCTATTCCTATCAGGATGTCGTCCTCATCTAACCATGTCTCACTTATTCCAACAATCTCTGGGTACACAGACACAATTAGTGCAACCATTTCATCCGCCTTGTTTCTTATGCTTCTAGCATTGGTATACAAGGAGTTCTATAAGACTAATGATACAAATGAAATTTTTCAATACATGACAAATAGAAAGAGAACTAGAGATAATCCCTGGAAGTTGTGTATGAGTGTGGTTAGTAAGGGTGTGCAGATTAGATATTTTGGTTACAGAGTGATGAATCTATCCTATCCCAATGGCTTTAACAGGCCTTTAAGGCCCACAACCTTCCATGCATGCTTGGATTTCCTAACCGAAGTACGAGGATAGGATGGTCACCCCTATGACTAAGTATTCCTGGTTGTATCCCTCTGTGTTCAGGGGGGCCAGTTTGCCTGCTTACAGGATGAAAAACTCCAGATAAACTGGTGGAAAAAACCCTGCTGTCCATGCCCAAGACCGGCTAACTTGGCTATGGCTGAGGAAGATCCTTCAGCTCCTCACGTTGGCGATAGGAATCGAACCTAGGATACTCCTTCCCCAGGCATATGGTTGCGAAGCGCAAAGCCACTAGGCTAACCGACCGAACACAGAGTGATGAACGAATGGAGCAAATTGCCAGAATTAGTTGTGAGTGCCATGATAGTGAATGAGTTTAAGGAGAGGTATGATAGGTATAATGTGTATAAAAGTGCGAGTCTCCTGTAATGAATCTTCTGACCCAATGGAGATACCCCATTATTATTATGATACATCTCAAATAATCAAGTTGTAAATAAGTTCATACTACTGATTTTTTTTTTTTTTTGAAACATTTTATTTACATAGAAGTAAAAATATACTTTTGTTGCAAAGCACAAAAATTATTTTAGTAGCATTCTTTCTGAAAAATATATTTGAAATATTAAGTTACATATATTACAGCAATCACTTGACTGTACCTGTATCATCTTCAACATTCCTAATATTTAATCCTTTCATCATATCACTAACAGGTCTGGAAAAGAAAAAAGAGAGAGAGATGTAAAGATTTTATTATATTTTTTCCCATTTTTCTTTTAAATACATATAATATTGTAATATAAAAAATTTTCTGCGAAGTACTCAAAGACAGTAGTTTTATAATCTGATAGGGGATAATGATATTGTGGTCATGAATAATATAATCGGAAAATGAATGTGTTGGTCTGAGACCACACTACTTATAAACCATTGGATTATCATCCCACCAATCATCAAAAGAAAACATTAAAAAGGATTTTAAAAAATGTCACATCTTGGCCTGCTGATACATAGTATGGTGAAAAAGAAAAAAAAAAACTTACTGAATAACTACAACGATATATGTTATGGAGTAAACAGGTTTATTAACAAAGAAATATATGTTTACGCATGATGATATGGGCATCCATAACTATTAGTGGTATCTTGGTTGAATAAAGCATTAACAATGGTAGATTACATGCTCGAAATGGGCACTTTGTCTTTCAAGACAGGTTTCGTAGTGCATGCAAAGGTTCTCTGTCATCTTGAAGAACAAGGTTGGAACATTTGCTGGACATATCGTGTAATTTTATCCCTTAGTTCATCAAGGATCAAGGTTTGAAGGCAGGTCATGGTGGAATACCCATTCTTTCAATACCCCAAACGAAGACATTAAGTAATGTGAAATCAGGAGAACATGAAGGGTACAGGCATTCTGTAACCTCGAAATAAGCCTGCCAAGGAGGTACTCTGATAAATAGGATCAAGAACCACATGATGTGTGACAGGTTGCAATCCTATGTAAATTCTGGGTGAACGGAACCAACACATTCATCATGTAGCATTCACTATTCAAATTCATGATTACACCACCCTCTTCGATGAAGTAGGGCCTAATTATGCCATGGCCAGAAGCTGCACACCCTGAAGTGACCTTCTTGCTGTGAAGAGGTTTCTCTTGGACAAATTTACATCTCAAGAAACCTGTAGGTTCCTCTGTTTACATGGAAATGTACTTCATCCGAGAACCAAACATTATGGAGGAAGGATGGATCTTCATAGATATTGACTTGGGGCACACTTAAGGAAACAACAAACAAATTGCTCGTAAACATGTCATAGGCTTGGACCATTTCCTCTACCAACTCCATATGAATGAAAACAATGCTCAACAATAAACGTCTTTACTTCCAATGACAACACCACTGCTATGGATAAATGTAACGGTGTAGACTCTACATGTGCTTTTCTATTAATGTGCATGCAGTCGAATGGCGTATCTCATAGCACATGTACTGAAGGGTGTGTCGAAGTTCAGTTCTTTTTTGCACCATAGTTAAAAAATTGAAACCTTTTAGTTGCCTCCTCTGGATACAGAGATTGCCAAAAATGCATAAACATAATAACTTTCTCCATCCCGTAGTACATGCTACTGACTTCCTCCTCTTTAAGTTAGCCAAACAGTTAGCTAAATCCTTAACCCCACTTACCAGTCATTAAACTTCATCTTATATAAAAAATTCTACTCGTTTCAAATCTTTAATCCAAAATTTAGTTTTAAACAATAATGATATCATGGTGAACTTTGAAGTCACCTCTCTCTTTTTTTACCATGATCCCTCTTTCTGACACTTTAAATTTACTGAAGACTGTTTTCCCCAGATATCATTGATCTTTGCAATTTTACTATCCATCCATTCTGGTTAACTTGGAAAGATACCATTTATAAACAGATTGATGATAAAGCAATGGGCACTACTCTCTCTTTCTCCCCATCTAGCCAATTTCCATATGGAGCATTTTGAAACATGCTCTTGAACTGCTTTTCTCAAACCTTCTATCTGGCTAAGATACATGATGTGTTCTCTATTTGGCCAAATGGCTCAGACATGTTAGACTTCTTCCTCCTCCATCTCAACAGCCAACACCTCAGAATCCAGTTTACTATAGAAAAAAGAAATAACAGCTTGCGTTTTCTAGATACTCTAATAACATGTCTATCCAAATAGCACTCTTTCTTTTTTAGTACACAGAAAGCCGACACAGGTAAGCATATATACACAACCTTTCCATCCCCCCCCCCCCCAATCAGTAATATGGTGTTATCAAAATCCTTGTCAAAAGAGCATAAAATCTCTGTTCTATCCAGGCTTCTCTTGCAGCTGAACTCTCCTTCATTTGCCAGATCTTGTCCAATGGTCACAATGCCAAAAATTTCAATAGCAATGCTATCATTGTTCTATATATCCAGAGCACTTCAGAAAAAATAGATAGACCTCTAAAAAAAAAAAAGTACAATCTCTGCACTGCATTCAAAACTCATCTGAAGTTGGCTGCCCTCATCTGCTATCCCAAGGATTCTCTTCTTTCTCTCTCTCTCTGTTCCAGGTGTTTTACAAAGTTCCTTGTTCCTGCAAATTATCATATTATAGTCAAACTGGGAAATCTGCTTACATATGCCTAGAAGAACATAAAAAAAATACATCTGTCACCATCAGTATGGTGAATCAGCGCCTGCTGATCATGCCTTGGATACCTTGCACAGAATCAAATGGAAAAAAATATTATGCTTTACTGCAACAAATACAAACTTGAAAGACTCTTTTTAGAATCAGCATCAGATTTAAAAAAACCAACCAAATCTCAATAAATATGGCTGTGTTAAATTTTCCAAGATTTGGGAAACTTGAATTCTTAGGGCTCCTGCCCAACTACTATGGCTAGTAAATGGCACGCATCGAGGGCATATAGGACTTTAGGTTTCCAGTCTAATTTTTCCACTTATTGTTTTGTGCATTTTTTGTGAGTGTTTTTCAATTTTAATGTTGTTTCCCTGATGATGTCTCAGTTACTGACACAAAATGTAGGATGAGAAAGAGTGAATAGGAAAAACAAAAGTGAAAGAAACTGGGAGAAAAGATATAGTATTATATGGGGGATTCAATGATAAGAGTTGTACTTAATTAGAAAGTAATGAAAGCATGTTGTCCAGGTGCAAAAATAAAGGATGCTACAGAAGCTGTAAATTTGGAGAAGTAAGAAGCAAATGAATGAATTGTTTTGGCAAGCACAAATGATTTGAAAGGTGAGAAATGTGAGAAAAGCATGTTTTGGGGCAAAGATAAAGGATTTTGCTGATACTGTAAGTATGCAGAAGAATGGAGCAAACGAGTTGATTGTATTAGGTGTCACAAATGATTTGAAAGGTGAGAAACATGCAAAAGAGAAGATATGAAAGAGTTGTTAGTGGAAGTGAAAACGAAGAGGATTAAAGTAAGGATTGTGAGTCTGCTGCCTCAGTATGATAGTACAAAACTGAGAAGAAGGGCCATGATTGCCAATGAGTTAATGAGAAGTTTGTGCGGGAGGAATGGTGTGCAGTTTATTCATGTATGGAGTGAATTTGATGGACAAAAGGACTTGTCCGAATACATTTAAATGGTTTTGGAGTAAGATGTTTGGAGAAAGTTTAAATTGGAGACCTGTGAAATCTAGCATGTGTCTGGCCATCCGTGATAAATGAGCATGGTACAATAATGATTGTGCAATGCCGAAAGGGATTTCACAGGTCTCCAATTTAAATGGGTTGATAATGACATTACACAAGGGTAAATATGGGTACAAAGGGACACTAAAAACCATGTACATGAATGCAAGAAGTATCAGGAATAAGGTTGGGGGTTTTTGGCATTGGTAAGCTCATCTTGGCCAAAAATTATAAGCATCGCTGAGATCTAGAGAATGTAAAGGGTATTGTATTTTCAAGGAGGATAGAAGGAACAGGACAGGAGATAGGGTATTGCTGATGCTAGCTGCAGAATTACAACCAACAAAATTAGAAGTTAAAGAAGATATTAGGTCTGAGGAAGATATTAGGTCTGAGGTTCATTTGAGGCTGTCTGGTGTGAGACAGAAGCAAATAGAACAAAATACATTGGTGCTGCTATAGACCAGGTGGTCCACAGGAAGATGTAGATGCAATGTATTGACAAATCAGCAATGAATGTCGGCCAAACAATTTTTATGGGAGACTAACTATGGGAACATTGATTGAAGGAAGGAAAGGGGGCATAGCAAAATGGAAGTGGGATTTATACAGTTGCAAAGGGATAATTACATGAAACAACATGTTACAGAGGGAACAAGGGGTTTGAGTATGTTGGATCTGATAATAGCATCATAAGGTGTATCCATAACCAAGATAGACACTCTGTTTCCAATTGGGGAGAGTGACCATGCGGTCTTGTTCTAGGAAGTTGCCAAACACGTGGAGTTCTCTGTCAAGAAGGGGTTTATGTTCGATTATAAGGCTGGTGATTATGAGCAATTCAGGAATCATCTTGAAAAAGTGCCATGGTTTGAGAAGTTATAAGGAAAGAATGTCAGTAATGCATGGCAAGTGGTCAGAGATTGCTTGAGGGTAACAGTATCGGACTGCCTACCCAAGGTCAGGAAGATAAACCAAGTTAGAATTAAGTGGTTAAGTAGGGATATAAAACAAGAGCAGAGCTGCAAAAATAAGAAAACATTGTGGAGGAAATATAAAGAAAAAAGTGATCAGCATACTTATGAGCAGTACAGAGTGCAACAAGAATGTTGACTACTATGGTAAGGAAGGCCAAATCAGACTATGAGAGAGAGAATTAGCTAAACAGGTCAAAGTAAACACGAAAGAAATTTTTCATTATGTAGCAAGTAAGAGGAAAAATGACTATGGTAGAATGTCTTTAAACAATGCTCATAGTAAGAAGGTGACTGAACCAAAAGAAATAGTTCAGTTGTTGAGTGATCATTTTACAGAAGTGTATCATCCAGGTGGTGATTTTACAGTTGCTAATGTTGCAGAGATGCATATCAACATTGAGGTGGATGAACAGGAGGTGTTCTGCATATTAAAAAATATGAATGTGAACACAGCAGTGGGACTGGATGGCATATCAGCCCATGTACTATGTGAATGTGCAATGGAATTGGCATTGCCTCTGCCAAAGTTGTTCAATCTAAGTCTCATCTCTGGCAGGGATCCAGAGGGGTGGAAAGAAGGTAAGATAGTACCATTGCATAACAGTGGCTCCAAGACAGAGGTAGCAAACCACAGACCAATTAATATATCAGGAGTGGTTGTCAAAGTATTGGAAAAGTTGGTGAAAGATAAAATACAATAGTGGGTGGATAAGAACAGGATACTCTATAGTGGGCAGCAAGGCTTCATGAAGGTTAAGTCCTTTCTTAGTAATTTATTCACATTTTATAATAAAGTGACAGCAGAATTGGATAAAGATAATGGCTACACCACGATATTGATCGACTTTGCCAAGGCATTTGACAGAATATCACATGGAAAACAATTACAAAAAATGGAGAGGATGGGAAAATTGAGGTACTCCAATAAAAACAAAAAATTTGAGATGCTCCACTAGTCACTATCATTCTCCTAGAGAATGATGGTGACGAGTGGAGTACCTCAAAATACAATACTAAAACCACTACTCTTTAATTTGTATATCAATGACAGAGAAACATTTAAGAGGGGATATTCAGTTGTTTGCTAATGATACAAAACTGGGGAGAGCAATAGTTGTTAAAGGTGATGTAGATTTCCTCGCTCCTTTATAAATATGTTGGGCTTTGGCCGAGTGAAACACATGGTTTCCACACGATTAAGTATTCTTCATGGAGACGATATCATACGCAAGGCACATCACAATTCAGTAAGTGGAAAGTAAAATTGGCACGGCAACTGAACAGGTTAGCCTTCTTAAAAAGGTGCCGAGATGCCAATTTAATACCAAACTGTATAAAAATTAAGAACAAGTTTCACTCAGCCAAAGCCCAACGTATTTATAAAAGAGTGAGTTTAGCACTATTACGGGAACAGTTATATGCTACTCGCCGAGAACTATCAAAAATAGTCTTCCATCAGTGCACTACATGATATACTATCCAACATTTCGAACCCGGAACTATGGAATATCCTGGATAGCATCTCCGACAGCCAACAAAGAATTTGCCAAAGTTAAAAACTGGCACCAGAATAAATTTAATATCCTCCAACAACGCAATGCTATGCAGTAGCCGAAATTACATCAAGATGGCATTGTTGTGAACTTATCATCGGTAAGCTTAACAAAAGAAGCCGCAAGTGTGTTAAGTCGGGGACACAATTTTACCATTACTCCTAAAGAAGTTCCAAAAGCAAAATAATGGCTTTATGCCCTATTGTAGATAGTATAAACAGTCCCACATATAAACTTGCTAAACATTTAGCCAAACTACAAGCCACTTGCACAAACAATTCTCCCTCTTTTGTTAAAAAGTCTATCCACCTAAAATGTATTTTAGAAAACCATACCTTAAAGAGCTCAGACTTAATGGTGAGCTTTGATTATCACCTCATTATTCACGAATGTACCATTAACTGAAACTCTTAAATTCACAATTTCCCCCTGATATATTTCAGCTATTTCAATTCACAGTACAGGCAGGTTATTTTACATGGAAAGGGAAAATATACAAACAATTAGATGAGACAGCTATGGGATCCCCCCCCCCTTTGCCAACTTCTACATAGAACATCTGGAAAAGCTAGCTATCAACACAGCCACTCTCAAACCTAGTCTCTGGCTATGCTATGTTGATGATGTGTTTGCCATTTGGCCACATGGCCCAGACACATTAAATACATTTTTAGTGCATCTAAATAGCCAAGACCTTAAAATCCACTTTACAATGGAACTAGAAGCCAATGACTGTATACTCTTCCTGGACACACTTATCACTCGTCTTCCAGAAGATTCCTTATCATTCTCGGTTTATAGAAAACCCACACACATACAGGGAGATATTTACACAAACAATCATCACACCATCGCCCTTCTCAACAATATGGTATCTTAAAAACACTAACCCACAGAACTAGAGCAATTTGTTCCCATGACATTGCTCTCACTGCTGAACATTCTCACCTGCATCACACCTTCCTAACCAATGACTATAATCCCCATAAGATGGATAAAATACTAAATGCTCCCCAAAATATAAATCTACCAAAGATTTGGGAGCCAGTCATCCTAATCCTAATGAAAATCCCCCCCCCCACTATCTACCACAGAAGACTACAACAAAACTATCACCATCCCATACATTAAAGACACATCTGAAAAAATATCTAGGGTGCTTAACAAACACCAACTATACACTGTATTTAAACCTTATGTCAAATTGGCAACTCTCATCCATTCACCTAAGGACAGATTCTCTCCTTTATCGCATGCAGGAGTCTATGAAGTGCCCTTTTACAAGTCAGAGAGGTTGTTCCTGGAATCAACAGAAGCCCTGAAATCGAGCCTACTATAGACAGACAGGAAGAACTGTGGACATCTGCCTCGGTAAACACAAAAAATATATCCGACACTTTTGCTATGGCAAGTCAGGTCTGGCAGACCATGCTCTGGATACCCCTGCACGCAGGATCAATTGGAAAAAAACAAAGGTACTGCACAGAAGCTTTTACAAGTCAGAGCGGTTGTTCCTGGAATCAACAGAAGCCCTGAAACATACTCCAAACTTCAACAAGTATGGCTGTATAAATCTACCAAAGATTTGGGAGACAGTCATCCTAAGACCAAATTAAAATCTTTTTTTTTTTTTTTTTAAAAACTTAGATGGCGCCTAGTTAGGACTTTAGTCTTTGTGTTGCATGCTACAATTACTCATACTAATTCCACTGTTACACCGGATGGCGGTTGTCTTGCTAATATAACAAACTTTGTTTGTATGCTCTGAAGATGCTGGATATAATACCAGCGAAATATTAGTGTTTAAGTTAATAAATAGTAATTTTCTTTTCAATCTGTGTTCGCATCCACACCGTTAAAATCCAATCAACATGTGTGACGAACACATAAGCCTTTCCACACGAAAATATAAGGTTATGCACTTCGAGTTGAAAAGGCTGCATATAGTGTATCATATTGATGGTACTGGATTGCAAGAAAATGATGAGGCTAGCAACTTGGGGATACTAGCAGACAAAGAGTTAAGTTCAGAGGGCATATTGCAAAAGTTGGTAAAATAGCTCAACGAATTACCTAGATGTTGAAAAACATGCTAACAAGTAAAGATAGGGAAGATATTATCCCTCTTTATAAAGAGTGCCTTATAAAGAGGGATAATGTGGATAATGTAGTCAAGATGTGGCCAAATCACATCTTGACTACTGTCAAAATGTGATTCAGCCACATCTTGACTACTGTGCACAGATTTGGTCACATGGGTTTCTTGGGAACCAGGTGGTAGTCGAAAAGATTCAGAGATGAGTGACCAAGATGGTGACAGGTCTGTGGAAAATACTCCCTACAAGGATAGGTCAAAGCTTTGAGGTTATAAAGTTTAGTTGACAGGTCGAAAAGAGGGGACATGATAGAAACTTTTAAGATATTAAAGTGGTTTTATAAAATTGATGTAAGTGAAATTTTTCAATACATGACAAATAGTCAGAGAACTAGAGGACACCTGTGGAAGTTGTGTAAAAGCATGGTTAGTAGGGTGTGCAGACCAGATTTTTTGCATGGAGAGTGGGTAAGTAGAATAGATTCCCAGAATTGGTTGTGAGTTCATTGACAGTAAATGCATTTAATGAGAGGTAAGATAGGATTTGCATATGATAGCTGATTTGGGTCTCCTGCAATGAGTCTCCAGACTTCATGGAGATGCAATAAATAATAATAATAATATATATGTGTCAAAAAACATAAAAGTATAGATCAGTGTTTCCCAGATTTTTCCTAGAATGGAACACTTTACAAATCCTGAAATTTTCATGGAACACCTTGGTTATTTTGTAATGCATTAATAATTAATTATGGCATAATCATAAAGAGTATCAGTACACTTATGTATATGGTGTGACATGTTGACAAATGTAAAATTACATTTAAATCAGTTATCAATCACTGGACTAATGAAATCTTGTAGCATATTGTAATTTGCTCAGGCCAACATCATTAAATTAATTTGTGCTGAATTTCATTGACATATCCTATTCTGATCACCAAAAATTTATAATATTTTTATAAGTATTTACAAGTGAATGCAGACTTTTTTCCCTGTGTGCTGGTAGTTTTCCCCTCCTTTTTACATCCTAGAGATTGCTTTGTAGGCTGGAGGTGGATGAATCACTATCTGTTGTGTCACAAACACCTTCAATAAGAGATTTCTTAACATCAAAATTAAACAAAATCCTTTGTCTCTTATTCATATTAAAATTTACATCTGTAGGACTATTATTTTTAAAAAATCACGGCACTACAGTTTCAAAACAAGCAATTTCACCCTACAATACGAACTTGTGAAGAAAGTATTCAGTATTACTAGATTTGAGAACCGGATACAGATTACCTTGATCTTCAATTTCAGTGGAAAAATTTTCTTTATACCTCCTTGCTGATTAGTCACTAACATTTGCAACATAGATGCTATTTCGTTCAGTTTCGAGAACAGAGGATACGTCTGCCCATCACTGTAATCGGCTTGCAGGCAATTTTTATGACCGGTCATAAACAGTAGTATTCCCTTTCCCAAATGTTGAAAGATTTCGATGTGTGAAAATCAATGATAATTCGTGAATATTTCCATGTTTAAAAATATGCAGCTTGGTCACTGACATTTGCAACACAGTTGTTATTCTGTTCAGTTTTGAGAACAGAGGATACAACATCCATTGCTGTAATTGGCAATTTTTATGACTGGTCATAAACAATGGTATTCCCTTTTCCCAAATTACTTCCATGTTTAAAAATACACGGCTTGGTCACTGACATCATGGAACACCTATTCACTTTCCGCAGAACACTGGTGTTCCACGGAACACAATTTGGGAAACTCTAGACTGAGAATAAATGAAACAAATGTGAGTATTCGTTTATATGAGAAGTGTGATGATAGCCTGGTGCATGCAAAGAAAGAAAACATTCTGACCAAGACTAAATAAAAAATGGATGGGAGTGTTAAGTAATGGTACAGGTGAAGGAACTTAGAAGAGGGTTGGGTCAGAATGAAGAATAAAATGAAGCATACATATGGAAGATGAAATTGAATGACTCAAGAATCAAAGAAATGATGTCAGTGAGAAGAAGTTAATAATGTTAAGAAAATGTCAAATGGAGCATTGCAAAGGAGATTTAATTGTTAAAAATGTGGTGAATAACAGATTGATGCAGTCAGAAAAAATTCAGGAAAATTTACATATAAAAAAAAAATAACCTGGCAAGAGAGCTGCAGCTGTTGTGGGCAATAATGATCTGTAAGATGAAAAACAGAATGTTGAAAGGGATTTAGGAAGTTGTTGAAGCAGGTCAAGGTTAATAAAGAGGTTAACTCCTTATTGTCATACCTCTACAGTGCACAAGAACAACAGTACAAGTGCACTGTAGAGGTATGACAATAAGGAGTTAATAAAGAGAGCAGTTTATTTATTTATTTATATGGAGTTTCCTCCCTTTTCTCCCCCATCCCTATTGGGGCAAGTTGAGCCCCCTCATGGGGGGATTAAGTATTTATGGCTGTAGATCCATGTGTTCAAGGGGGACCAGTTTGCCTGCTTGTGGGATGAAAAACTGCAGATAAACTGGGGGGGGGACCCTGCTGTTCACGCCCAAGACTGGCTAACTTGGCTATGGCTGAGGAAGATCCTTAAACCTTAAACTCCTTACGTCGGCGACGGGAATCGAACCCAGGACACTCCTTCCCCAGGCATATGGTTGTGAAGCACAAAGCCACTAGGCTAACTGCACGGGCAAGAGAGCAGTGATAATTAATGACAAGATGGCTGAAACAGCAAGGTATAAAGAACAGCTTGCAAATGTATGAAGTGAATGAATTTGAAAGTAAGTTCACAAAGGTTCTACTGTTAGTTGTGAGAGTGTGAAAGTATAGAATAACAGGATAAAGTGAGTGCAACTAAGAATCAGAGAGCAAGAAATGGAGAAGCATACAAGCAGGTTGTGAAAGATTGATATATATATATATATATATGAGTAAGTGAATATGGAAAGGAAGAGTGATAGAGTGCATAAGGGTGTGAGTGAAATCAACAGGAGGAAGGAAAGAAAGAGTTGTAATATAGCACCAAGAGTGACAAGAGAATGCTGATGGAATAACTTTCAAGAGAGTAAGATTAGTCTTATCATAAGAAGTATGAAGTATAATGATGAAAGAGACACCTTGCCAACAACCTTTCCTTCCATGATAAGGGAAGGGACATCTGTGAGGATATGAATTGGATGGTGTAAAGGAATCGATATCTAGGCAGTTTGATGCCAATTAGCAGAAGTTTAGAGAAGCGAAATTTAAGACCTTATCATATTGGAGATCTGAAAAATAAAAGAATAATTCAGGGGGAAAAAAATCATTGATATGAAAATAATAACAAAAACTTAACTGCACTGGATTGTAATAGTATACCACACTTTCTGAAAATACATACCAAGAAGGGTAAAGTACCATTGGTTTTCTTAGTACATGCTCCTCAAATACATGGTAAATACCATTCTATCTCTTATTGCTTTATTATTCTTTACTTAGTATACTTTGCAAAATGAGATTAGAGATTTGGTGGAAACAAATAGAAAAGTGCAAGAGTTAGTGATGGTGATGGTAAGAACAAATATTTTGTTGGAGTAGAGAGAATGGGAGGATAGATATCAGGAGATTATTGAGGCGAGTGAAAGACAACGGTTTGATAGGAAGAGTAACTGTTCCATTACCTAGGCATTACAATGATAAGTTGAGACAGTGAGTGAAAATCATGAACAGTGTGCTAGCAGAGCTATGTAAGGAGCAAGGGATGTAATATGTTGATGTGCAGAATTCATTTGAGAATCAAAAAGAATTGTATAAAAGATATGGATTGTATTTGAATGGATTTGGCATGCATCAACTGGAGAGATTTGATAGAAAGAAGTGTCATAAGTGATGCAAACAAGGGATTAGAGCAAATCAGAGGTGAAGTGAACAAGGACAGTGGATTGGGCAAGACTAAAAGTTTCTGAATGGAGAGTAGTGTGAAAGATGAGAATGTGAGAACAAGAATGCAAGCTTGACAGGGAGACACAGTGTAAGGAGTGGATTCTGGAAGCAGTAATGAATGTAGTATTGGGATGGTCAGCATAAGAACGGGATAGCCTGATATACATGGGAAGTAGTTAAATCTGAGGATATATATGGGACAAAGGGTTAGGAAAAGGTGAGTAGACAAGAGCAGGATGGCATAGGTAGGACTCCTTATAGACCAAGTAATGAATTACTGTGCTTATTTACAAATACTAGGAGTATCAGAAATAAGAGAGATGGTCACTTAAGAAGGTCACTTCTTGGCCTGTGGAGATTACCAACAGACTAAAACCCTATAACTCCAGACCCCCCTGCATATATGGGCTCCCAAAAATACACAAAGAAAATGTGCCATTACGTCCCATAGTGGATGGCATTGATTCCCCCACTTACAAACTAGCCAAGCATTTAGCCAAAGCGCTCTCACACTATACTGGCAATACACCATCACACATAAAAAACTCAGCCCACTTCAAAGCCAGTATAGAAAACCTTACACTCCAACATAATGACATAATGGTCAGTTTTGATGTCTCCTCCCTATTCACAAATGTCCCCCTCAAAGAAACCTTAGAGCTAATCCAAGCTAAATTTCCTCCCGATATCTCAGCCCTATTTCAGTTTACAATGAACTCAGGCTATTTCGTTCGGCAGGAAAAATACTACAAACAGATAGAGGGGACAGCCATGGGTTCGCCACTTTCCCCACCCTTGGCCAACTTCTTCATGGAGATGTTTGAAGAGAAAGCCTTAAACTCAGCCCCACAAAAACCTACCATATGGCTTCGCTACGTTGATGATGTTTTCGCTATTTGGCCACATGGCCCGGATTCACTCCTCTCCTTCCTAACACACTTGAACAACCAACACCCTAGAATCAAATTCACCCTGGAAAAAGAGGAAAACAATAACCTCCCCTTCCTAGACAAACTAGTCACCCGCCAACCTGATGGAACCTTGGTTTTCTCAGTTTATAGAAAACCCACCCATACAGGCAGATACATTCACCAACAATCCCCCCCCCTCACAACAATATGGAGTTATTAAAACATTATTAAACAGGGCAAAAATAATCTGTTCTAATGATCAAGCCCTAACCACTGAACTAAATCACATCCGTGACACTTTCTCAGCCAATGGCTACCCCCTCCAAAAAATCCAAAAAATACTTAACCCAGTTATCCACAACCCACCACCCCCTCCCCTTCACAAAAAAGATTACTCTAAATCTATCACGATTCCCTACATCAGAGGCACCTCGGAAAAAATCAATAAAATCCTAAAAAAACATGACTTGACCACTTGTTACAGACCACATAGAAAACTGGCATCCCTTATCCGCTCCACCAAAGACCAACCACTTCCCCTAGACCTACCTGGTGTATACCAGGTCCCTTGCAGCTGTAAACTGTCCTACTTTGGCCAAACAGGCAGGACAGCAAATATCAGAATCTCAGAACACAAGGATTACATCCGATTTTACCAGTACAGCCACTCTGGGCTTGCAGACCACGCTCTGGATACTCGCCACAGAATAAGATGGAAGAAAGCCACAGTAATACACCGCAGCAAGTTCAAGTATGAAAGACTATTCATGGAATCAGCCTCGGCCCTTAGGAACATGCCAAACCTCAACAAATTTGGATGCATGAAACTGCCCCAAATTTGGGAAACTTTTATCAGAAGAACTTCAGCCCAAAGGCCAAGAACTACCAATACAGCCCGCCAGGGGGCACCATCAGGACTTTAGGAAACGCTAGCTTCCTAGCTTCAGTCTCATTTGCTGTTATTAGTACTTGTGTGCACGTGTCTTTTAGTAAGTTCCCAAGAAGATGGCAATGTGACGTTCGCCGAAATATCGGAAAGCATATATTAAAGTTTATTTAATCTATATTTCTAGTATACGCTGTCAATTCCTTAAATATTAGTTATCAGAAATAAGAGAGATTAAATATGTTGCATTGATTGAGTTTATCCACTTGAAAATAGTTGAAATAAGTGAAACTTAATGAATGAAAATGATATCCTGACTGGAATAAAAATGAAAGGTATGAAGTCTTTCGTGAAGATAGGAAAAGCAAAGAGGAAGGAGTGCTGATGATAACAAGAGAATTATGTCTGGAAAAGAATGAGTTAAGAGGAAAATTTTGTCAATAGTTCGGAAACAGTATGGTGTTAGGTGGAGGTTGACAGGAAATATGTAGTTGGCTGTTGCTGTAAGCCAGGAAATGTAGAATGTGGGGACAAAGAAATGTGTATAATAAGTGGCTTAGTGAGCAACAGAAGAGTGATTATTATGGGTGATTTAATTACAGTATTATTGATTGGAATGAAGAGACAGTATCAGGAATAAGGAATTTTTTGAGTTCTAAAATGACAACTATTTTAGGCAATATGTAACACAGGGTAAAAGAGGGTTGAGAATCTTAGATCTGATCATAACAGAGGATGTGATTGCAAAGTGGGCAACTAATCTTCCTCTAATTAGAGAGGATGACCATGAGGTGATCACCTTAGTTGTAGTAAGTCAGGAAAACTTTGGTGAAGGAAAGATATATGGAACTACAAGGTCAGTGATTATGAAAACTTAGGAGACAACTGGGAGCTATAGAAGAGAAAGCAGAGTTGGGTAGAAAGGAGATGGTAGCTGCTTGGGTACTGATCGAAAGATATTTAACAGTAGCAATATTTTAGTGTATTCTAAAGGTGAAAAGGCTAAATAAGGTAGGAGTAAAATGGATGAATGAAGAGATTAAGCATAAAATCTGGAAGAAAATACTGTGGAGGCAACACAAGATAAATACTAATAATAATCTGTTGCATGAAGAGCACAAAGAGCAAGCCAGGAGGTTGAGTCAGTTGGTAAAGGAAACAAAAGTACATTATGAGCAGAAATTAGTCAATAAAGCCAAGAAAAATCCCAGTGAGTGTTCTTTTGATATGTCACAATTACAAGAAAAAATTACCGTGGGAGGATGATGTCAGAGTGAATGACAATGGTAAACTGGTAATTGCTGCAGAGAATATAGTTGAGGTATTCAATGAGCAGTTTTTCAGAATATTTCATTCTCATGAATGCAACATCACATGAAGCTTGTGAAGTTATGGTGATGGAAGAATGGGTGAGCATGCAGGAGGTATATGAGAAATTAAGTAAACATGATACTAATAAGGCAGTAGGACTTCACATTATATCACCATGTGTATTGAAATGTTAAAGGGAATTAAGTGCTGTTGACACACTTGTTTAACATGAATCTTGCAACAGGACAAGCCCCAAAGGAAACAGGGTAAAATGATCCAACTCACAAAGGGGAGGAGAATAAGACTGAGACCCAGTGCCTTTTTTTTGGATGGTATACAATGGTACAAGACACTGGCACTTCAATTAACAGTGATGTGACATATGAATGCAATACTCTTAGAAATTTGTAATATTCAGTAATTTTTTTTTACATGTTTACCTATATTCAAATAAATTAGTTATTTAATGAGATTTGCAATTTTTTACTATGTATGCTGTTAAGATATTTGCTATAACTATTTTTAGAATTTTAAATTACTTTCATTTTATATATTAACACATTTGTGGAAGGCAGTGGCCAGTGCAAGTTGAACCTCAAGTGGGACTGTATTTAATGCTAGCTACAATAAAACTTTTACTTTGTTTGTTTTCAAACAAACTATGCAGTGTGGTGTTTCAAATCCAGTTTTTTTCTAATTACACTAATTACTCTACTTTAAACTAAATACTGCATACATTGACTGTGTCTGTATGAAAACAAATAAACAAAACAAGTGGCATCAGTATGGGAGATGTTTTTCAATATAGAGGGTCATTTCATTTCACTAGGTTTTATCCTACTTTTGCAGATGTTCTGTTTATCTCAGAAATAATAAATTGTATTAAACCTAGATCTAACAAAAGAAACAAAAGTAAGAATATATTATTATTATTGCACAGGTATATCCATGGAGTCCTAAGACTCATCATGAGAGACCCAAACTAATAACACAATATCATATATCTCCTTGAAACCATTAATAAACAAAGCACTCACAAATGACTCAGGAACCAATTCCATTCATTCACTGCTCTCCATGCAAAAAAAACTAGTCCTCACACCCTTGTTAACCACACTCTTACCCAATTTCTTACACTATACTTGTAGTATAGTGTAAGTAAATTAGCTTACAGTAGAGCGTATAACATAGTATTTAGCGTTTGGTTGTAGTAGTTACTCGGAACTAAGTCAGTGATGGCGGCAGCCGCAGCTTCAATTACAAATGCGTGTCACCAAGTCCTCTCTCATTCGAGGACTATTTTGTGTAACATAAAGGATTTTGTGGCATGCAGGACTTGTGGCATGCATGCATCCCAGCAGTTGGATATGTGGCAGGTGAGAGAAAGGGGGGGGGTGTATGCAAAAAATGTAGGCAATGGTAGGAATTCAGTGAGTTAGATGTTACGATATTCGATCTCATTGCGTCAGGAGCAGAATTATCTCGAGAGACAAGTAGTGTGATAGGTGAGAATAACAAGCGAAATATGAATGAAAAAATAAGAGTGGGGAGTGTGAAAGGCTTGAATGACTGTGAAGTTTTCGGAGATGGTCTTGATTGGGAGGATGAATGCTGAGTAAGAGTGACTAACTTGCAGAGAGAAATAGATGAGTTGAAAGAGGAGATGGAATATCTCGGGAATGAGATGAGATGAGAAGTATAAAAGATGAGAGTAGGCGAATGGAAGAGATGAGAAGTATGAAAGATGAGAGTAGGTGAATGGAAGAGATGAATGCAAGGCGAATCAGAGGAGGAGTGAGAGAGAGTTATGGAAATGATAGAAGAGGAGAGAATAGAAACAGTAGAAGAAAGGAAATGAGAGAGAGAGAGAGAGGTATGGGAATAATAGGCGTGTAGAGAATAGGAGCAGTAGAAGACAGGGAATGAGAGAGAGTCATGGGAATGATAAAAGATGAGAGAATGGTAACAGTAGAAGAGAGGGAATGAGAAAGAGTTAGGGGAATGATAGAAGAGGAGAGAATGAAAACAGTCAGAGAGAGAGAGAGAGAGGAATGCGAGGGAGTGCTGGAATCAGGGATAGAGTGATGTCAGGACAGCAAGTAAGTAGGACACATCTGTAGGTAGTAAGTAGGGGAATACTGAGAGAAAGGGATGCAGGTGAGCAATCAAGGAACAGAGTGGTAAGAGGTGTGATGTATGGAGACTCGATTATCTGTAGTGTGCAAGATAGGATGGAATAGCCAGAATGTGTCAGGAGAGAGGATTGGAATATGTGGATGCTTGGAGGGCATTTAAGGACAGAAAGGAACTGTATGCAAGAGACCACTTGCACTTGAATGAGGAAGGATGTAGACATCTGGAAAGATTCCTGTTTTCTGAACGAGTCGGTATGTCAATGCAGGGAATTAGAGTTCCCATGGTGGATGGTAACAGGGGTTTGGGGAAAGAGGAATGAAATCAGGTCACACTGAATCTAGTGTGGTCTGGAGGGGATAATGATAAGTATAGAAGCAGTGACATTTTTATGCTTTATACTAATGCCAGGAGTATCCAGAATAAATGAGAAAAATTGGTGGCGTTGATAGCATCAGCCTGGCCAAACATTATTGGGATCACTGAGACATGGTTGACGGAAGATGATATAATAACAGGGATAGAAGTAGCAGGGTACAGCATTTTTCGGAAGGATAGGAGGAGAAAACGTGGCGGTGGAGTACTGCTTATGATAAGTGATGACATGTTCTATAAGAGTAGGGCTTCCCGTAGTGACACTACTGTCACTACTGAAAGGCAGTGACACTAATGGTTTTGAAATCATATGGTGTAAGGTAGAGGTGGGCAAGACAGAATATTTAGTGGGGGTGTTGATACAAGCCAAGGAGTACAGAGGGTGGAGAGCAGGAGATGTTTAGGCAGTTGAGCTTGGCAAGTGCAAGAAGAATAATTGTTATGGGAGATTTTAACTACAGCAGTATAAGCTGGGAAGAGGAAAATGCATGTAGTAATAAGGAAATGAAATTTCAAGAATTCTTGAGGGACAAATGTCTTGGGCAACATATAATAGAGGGAACAAGAAGTTCAAGAGTTTTGGTTTTGACATGCAGGAGTATCAAAGAAAAGTGAACATATGTGGAATTATGAGGCAGGTGAATATAATAGTCTTAGATATCTACTTGGGGCAGTTACGTGGAGGGCAGAATTGGAAGGCCAGGATATCATCAGTGCTGGGAAATAGTGAAGGAATATTTGTTAGCAGCAATAGTAAGATGTATTGCATGAGTGAAGAAGAGGACACAATTTGGTGTAAATTGTGTCTGCTTCTTATTTAATTCTTATTAAAGTGGATGAAACAACATCAGACAGGAACAGCAGGTGAAAAAGAGATTATGGAAGAGACACAAGGAGAAGGGTGGAGAGCAGATGCTGAAGAATATAAGTATCAGGCCGGGAGAGTGACTAGTATGGTGAGGAAGGCAAAACTGGAATATGAGAAGAGATTGGCACTAAGATCCAAAGAATATCCTAGGGAATTTTTTAGTTATATGGCCAGTAGGAAGAGAATTGATTGTGGAAGAATGACACTGTGGGATAAAAATGGAAATAGAGTGAGTGATGAAGAGGACATAGTGGAGTTGTTCAATGAGCACTTTATTGAAGTATTTCATCCTGGAGAAGAACGTTTTAATACTAGAAGGGGGTAGGGCAGGTTCCAAATACTGAGTACTCTGGATGTCAGTAAAGCAGTGGGACTGGATGGTATTTCACCACAGGTTTTGAAAGAATGCGCTAAGGAACTGATAGCTCCATTGACCTTTTCAATGAAAGTCTGACTACCCTTGCCGTAGCCAGACTTTTCAATGAAAAGTCTGGCTACGGCAAGGGTACCCAAGGAATGGAAGGAAGGTAAGATAGTGCCATTCCATAAGGGTGGTAGCAAACTGGAAATGTCTAATTATAGGCCAGTTTGTGTGTCATCAGTAGTTTTAAGGTCTTGGAGAAATTAATGAGGGACTGTATACAGCGTTGGGCAGATGAGGATAATGTTATCTGTGAGAATCAACATGGATTTATTAAGGGGAGTTCTTGCTTAAGTAATATGATTGCCTTTTATAATAAAGTGACAAGAGTAGTTGAGGATAGAAAAGCATAGACTGCCATTTTTTTGAATTTTGCAAGGGCATTTGACAGGGTGCCACATGATAAGCTGATATTTAAGTTACAGCAAATGGGTTTAGATGTCAGGTTAGTCAACTGGGTACAGGATTGGCTGTCTGATAGGTATCAGAGATTGTGTATGGTGCGGCAATATCAAGGAGGCAGAAAGTTACAAGTGGAGTCCCACAAGGCTCAGTACTGCGACCTGTATTCTTTAACCTTTATATCAATGACATTGTCAATGGATTGCAAGGAGATATTCAGTTGTCTGCAGATGATGTTAAGCTGGGAAGAGTTATTAGTAATAATACAGATGTGGTGGCCCTGCAAGAGAATTTGAATAAACTAGACAGATGGGAAAATGACTGGGGATGTTAGTTTAACACAGCAAAATGTAAAGTCTTGAAGTTTGGGATACATCGATGGGAGGCTGCATACTTGATTGGAGGAGCTATACTGGAGGAAGTAGGGGAGATATGGAGGTGATGACTGACTGAAAACTGAAATTCACAGGGCATATTGCAATACTGAGAATGACACTGACTTCAGAAATAGAAGAGTTATCATTCGGTTGTATAAGGCCCTGATCAGAACACACTTAGACTATTATTCTCAGATTTGGTCCCCAGGATTTGAAGAGAATAAATTAACTGTGGAAATGGTGCAGTGGCAAATAACAAAGATGGTTTCAGGACAGTACAATAATTATGAGGATCGACTGAGGGAATGTGGATTGCAGAGTTTGGTGGATAGAAGAAGGAGAGGTGCTATGATTGAGACTTTTAAACTGTTGAGAGGCAGTTACAGGGTAGACACTGGGGAGTTATTTCACTTGGTGTAGCAGCTGGAAGGAGCGATGACAAGAGGCCATCCCTGGAAGTTACGAAAGGAAGCTGTGAGCAAGAGAGTGAGGAGTGGTTTCTTTGCGTGAAGGAACTGTGGAATGCATTGCCTGATAGTGGTGAGAGCAACAACGGTCAATGAGTTCAAGGCGTGCTATGATAGACTTTTGTGTTTCCTAGGAAGGACCTCCAGCGATGAGTCTCATGACTCCATGGAGGCCTGAATAATAATAATAATAAACAAATTAAGGACCTCAAAATATCATGAAGTTCTGGTAAGATTTCAGAACAGGTGAATTCATTCAATTACCTAGGATGTATGATTACATAAGAAAATGAAAAAGATATAAATCTAAAAATTGCAAAATATATAAAAAAACAGGTGTAATTAACTCTAAATTTAAACCAAACCTAGTACAAAAACAAACCATACTAAAAGTATACATACATTAGCCATACCAGTCCTACTGCATGAAAGTGAAATGTGGACAAAGATTAATGACAGCTGAAATGACGTTCATGAGAAAAACTGCAAAGTATAATCTATTTGATTACAAAAGAAACGAAGAAATTATGAAAGAATTAAACCAGGAATCAGTAACAGAAAAAATTAAAAAATATAAACATAAATGAATGGAAAACATTGAAAGAATGAAAACAGAAAGATTACCAAAAACAAGCCTTAAATTAAAAATCATTAGGAAAAAGAAAACCAGGACATCCTCTTAAGAGATTCAACGATGACCTCTGAGGTCGGAACAGACCACTCTAGGCCTAAATCCTTGATAGGCATGATAATAATGAGTCTGGTTTCTGTTTAAGGTACCTTAAACAGAATTCTGGAATCACTCCAGAAGATTTCTTAAGCAGCCTAATGAAAAGGTCGGGCAACCTTTCATTAGGATGAAAACCTTGTCTAGGTAAGGCACTGATGAAGATGACCAATTCATTTTATTTCGTTCAGAGAAAACATGTTCAGTGAGACCACTTTTTTCTTTCCTTTTGTGTCTATGTTGCTTGGATGTTGTTTCATACACATTTCAAACTTCTTTCAATCTGATCGACAAACCTCACTTCATGAATGTGAAAGCTTATACACCCGAGAGCAATGTTCCCTCTAAGCTAAGTGTGTGTACACAATGGTCAAAAAGCGAAAACTGTTTAATAACTGCATACAAAAAATTTTTCTTTCAGAATTTCTAATTTAAAGCCAATTTTTGAATGACCTATAAAACAATATGCTAATTCATACTTGTTACTTAGTGGAAGAAGATACTTGTTACTTAGTAATTTCTTGAATATTACTCTAACCCATTCCAACTTAATACACTGTAATAGTTACTTTTAGCTTGCACCAGGTCAGCAAACTGATGCTAATGTCAGCAAGTTGCAAAGGCATATCTGTGTAGAGAGAGAGTACAGTCCAGAGACTGCAGTTCATTCGCACTTTAACTGGTGTGAATGGTGATGGATTTTAGCTCTGCTGATTTAAGCATCATCAAGCATATCAAGGATTTAGGCCAAGCATGGCCTGTTCCGGCTTTAGAAGTCATCGTTGAATCTTTTAAGAGGACGACCTGGTTTTCTTTTTCCTAATGGCTTGTACTTTAAGGCTTGATTTGGCTCATTTAAGCAAATTAACTAATCATAATTTTATAGATATAGCTAGACAAAAAAAAATTATAACATTAATATGAGAAATACTGCATTAGTGGTTTTAGCATGCTAAACCCTCAAAATGTTGTCAAATTAAAGCAGAAAAGCAATGCAAATTCATTTAAATTTAGAATGGCCTCAAACACACAGCAATTATTATGTTTATACACAAATGTAAGGAGTATTTGAAACAACAGAGCTGAGATTGTTGCACTGATTGAGAAGGTATGCCCAAAAATAATAGGAATAAGTGAAACTTGGTTGTCTGAGGAGGATGTGATGTCGGGAATAGAATTAGAAGGATATATAATTTTCAGAGAAGGATAGAAATGTGAAAAGAGAACGGGGAGTGCTGCTAATGATTGCAGAGAAATTGTGTCTGCAAAGTGGAAGCTGATAGTTCATGTACAGATTTTGAATCTGTGTGGTGTGAAGTTGAAATAAACAGGTTGGTATATCTGACAGGGTGTTGTTTTACAAACAAGCACTTTATCACCATATATCATACTGGTGTAAATGATCTGTGCAATATATATAGAAGAGAGGCAAGTATTAGGAGAATTAGAAGTGAAAGAAACAGAGGTGAATCAGATGTTGGTTGGGTTAGATGTGAATAACTCTGTGGGAATGGATGACATATCACCATGTATTTTTAAGGAATGTGCGCCACAGTTGGCTATGCCCTTGACCTGGTTATTTAAAGAAAGACTTGCAATAGGTAGGATTCCTAAGGAGTGGAAAGAAGGCAAAATAGTACCACTCCACAAAGGCCAGAGAATGCAAAGAATACCGATTGTGAAATGTTTAAGCAAATTAGTTCGGCATGTAAAAAGAAGATGATTCTGATGAGAGACTTTACTTACAGGAACAGAGACTGGAAGGAGGAGATTGTGTATAGGAACAAAGAAAGCGAGTTTGTGGAATTTCTGAGAGAAAGTATCTTAAGTAGCATGTGACTGAAGCAACTAGAGGCTTTAATGTTTTGGATTGGTGATAACTTCACAAGATGTACTTGTTAATAGGATACCCCATAGAACACTGTTACGCAAATTGGAGCAGATGGGAATGGATATTAAATTGGTGATATGGATAGGAGAATGGCTCAGGGAGAGATACCATAAGGTGGTGTATGGAGGAGCCGAGTCCAGAATGAGGCAGGTGACCAGTGGTGTGCCTCAGGGCTCTGTGCTTGGGCCAATGTTGTTTAATTTGTATATAAATGATATAGGAAACGGCTTAAAGGGAGATATTCAGTTGTTTGCTGATGATGCAAAGTTGTGTAGTGCAATAAAAAATCAAGCTGATGTTGAAAGTTTGCAGGAGGATTTAAATAAGCTGGTAAAATGGGCAAAAGAAAATGGATGTCAGTTCAATGTGGAAAAGTGTAAAGTCTTGCATTTTGGGATTAAAAGATTACCAACTGTGTACTACATAGATGGAAAGGTACTCCAAGAGATTGATGAGGCTAGGGACTTAGGGGTATTGGTAGATAAGGAGATGAAGTTCAGAGGACACATTGCTAAGGTGTCCAAGATTGCACATAGGATTACTTGGTTGTTGAGGAACACACTGACATCCAGAGATAAAGAGGTTATTATTCCCCTTTATAAAGCATTGATACTTCCACATTTGGATTACTGTGCTCAGGTCTGGTCACCTGGATTCCTTGGAGATGAGGAGGCTGTGGAGAGGGTTCAGAGAAGAGTGACCAAGTTGGTGAGTGATATAAAAAATGCTCCCTACATTGATAGATTGAGAGCTTGTGGATTGCAGAGATTGGCTGATAGGCGAAGAAGAGGGGATATGATAGAAACATTCAAATTACTAAAAGGTTTTTATAGGATTGATGCAGGGGAAATGTTTCAGCTGTGTGATAGTGATGGAAGAACAAGAGGTCATCTCTGGAAATTAAAGAAGAGTGTGGTTAACAAAGGTGTCAGAACAAGGTTTTTTTCCTGGAGGGTGGTGAATGAGTGGAATTCATTGCCTGACTTTGTTGTGAGCTCTTCATCTGTAAATGAATTCAAGAAGAGATATGACAGATATTGTTTTGCTAGTTTGGGTCTCCCGCGATGAGTCTACTGACTCCATGGAGATACCCGTAATAATAATAATAATAATAATAATAATAATTAATAAAGTGTCGACACTGCCACCGGTTGGGGAGAGTGATCATGAGGTACTTGTTTGGAAGGGATGAAACAAGAACAGGTCACTGCCAAAAATTAATACATGTGGAAGTATAAAGCAGGTGATTATAGGAAGCTCTGTAGTCAGTTAGCATCAGTATGTTGGGTAGATTAGCTGAACAAAAAGATGTTGACCATGCATGGAAACTCACAAGGTAGTAACTGACAAAAGCAATGTATGAAAAGCAAGGGTTAAGCAAGTAAATAGAATAAGAGTGAAATGGATGAACAGTGAAATCAAGCAAGCTGTGCTAGAAAAGAAAATGTTATGGAGGCACAAGACTGCTGGTGGTGATCGAATCCATGAAGAGTATATAGTGCAGGCTAGAAAGGTGACGTGCATGGTAAAGAAAGAAAAGGTGCAGTATTAGAGGCAATTGACTGGTCAGGCCAAAGTTAACTCAAGGGAATTTTTTCACTACATGGCAAGCAAGAGGAAGAATAATTATATTAGATTAACATTGGTGGATAGTCATGGCAGCAGACTAACAGCTGCAAATGATATAGTGGAATTACAAATAAGCACTTTATCAGCATATATCATACTGGTGTAAATGATCTGGTGCAATATATATATAGGAGAGAGGCAAGTATTAGGAGAATTGGAAGTGAAAGAAACAGAGGTGAATCAGATGTTGGTTGGGTTAGATGTGAATAACTGTGGGAATGGATGACATATCACCATGTATTCTTAAAGAATGTGCACCACAGTTGGCTATGCCCTTGACCTGGTTATTTAAGGAAAGCCTTTCAATAGTTAGGATTCCTAAGGAGTGGAAAGAAGGCAAAATAGTACCACTCCACAAGCATGGTTCTAAGGCAGAAATCTCCAACTATAGGCTAGTTTGTATAACTGCAGTTGTGGTCAAGGTGTTGGAGAGATTGATAAGGAAAGAATATAGAATTGGGTTGATGAACATGGCATTCTTTATGAAGGTCAGCATGGATTTGTAATGGGTAGATCCTGTTTCACTAATTTACTTACATTTTATGATAAGGTGACAAGTGTGTTAGATAAGGGAGAATCATATACAGCGATATTCTTAGACTTTGCAAAGTGTTTGATAGATTACCACATGATAAGGATGGCAATATACAGTATATTGGTTAGATGGATCAGAGATTGGCTCTCTGAACAATACCACAAGGTTGTGTATGATGGAGCAGTGTCTCAAAAAAAGAAGGGTAACCAGTGGTATGCCCCAGGGTTCTGTTCTTGGTCCCATGCTATTTAACTTGTTTGTAAACGATATATCATGTGGACTAACTGGGGATCTTCAGTTATTTGCTAATGATGCAAAGTTTGGAAGAATTATAAGTAGCGCTGCTGATGCTGAATCCCTTTAGGAAGTTTTGAATATATTTTTTACTTGGACAAAAGAGTGGGGTTGTAGTTTTAAAATCAATAAGTGCAAGGTGTTGCATTTTGGAGTGCAGAAATATAAGGCTGTGTACTCTATCGATGGTGCTAAGGAAGTGGATAAGATTAGAGATTTGGGAATGATGGTTGACAATAGACTGAAGTTTAGGGGCATATTGCTATTGTTGCAAAGGCTGCAGATCATAGTGCCACTATAATAAATACGTGTAAGGATAAGGAAGTGGTTGTGCTACTATATAAGGCACTGGTCAGACCACATTTGGACTATTGTGCTCAGATCTGGTCACCTGGTTATCAATATGATGTGGAGACCTTGGAGAGGGTCCAGAGATGAGCGACTAAGACAATATCCGGACTTTGGAATGCTGGCTATGGACAGAGATTGAAGAAATGTGGATTGCAGAGTTTGGTGGATAGGCAGAAGAGAGATGATATGATAGAGACATTTAAGTTAGTGAGAGGATTGTATCAGATTAATCCAGAGGGGATTATAAAAAGAGTAGAAGTTGAGAGGAGAAGAACCAGAGGTCATTGGGATTAGGAGTAAAATAACCAAGTTTATAAAATTACTTGGTAACCCTAATATACATTACCCAAGTTAAAAAAAAACTTATTTACATCTATATCTCCTCCAGAGATTCTTATTCAAAATAAAAACACCTTCTAGCAACTTGTATAGGTAAAGTTGATAAGGCTCTGTATTACTAAAACCTTGGTATTTAGGGTCTAGCTATTCACTGAGGAGACTTCAAAAAAGGTTGAAACAGGTCTAGGTAGTGACCCCACCCATAATGTATGGCAGTATATATCTCTTAGTGAGATGTGCTTCACATTATGGAAAATACTAAGAATAGTGATCAGAGCTTTGCCCCCATTACAATGAGTTGCCCTGGTGTTGCACCACCTTTAGACTTGAACTACGTTCAGCCGCAAACTTAACTTTTTGCTTACTTGGGATTAGGAGTTAAATAACCAAGTTTATAAAATTACTTGGTAACCCTAATATATATATATATATATATATATATATTAAAATAGAAGAAAATAAAAATTCATACCACAGTATGAATGTACTGTAGGTTTAGAAAATCTTTGTGGGTGGTATATAAAAAAAATGTTGGGGATAAAAGGAGTGTTGGTTATATATTTGAAATGGAAACGGAAGTAGTGTCATTGCTTTTAAAGTATACTAATCACTCAAATATCCAACTACAAGGTGGAGTTGCAATTTTCTGGTCACATGAAGGGTTTGACACAACACTTCAAGGATTAATTAACTCATGCTTTATTCATTTGTAAGTTGGAAAATATTATATTATTACATAGCACCTCCAGGGAGTCCAAAGACTCATCGAGAGAGGGCACCTACTATACAACTCTCTGTCTCCATCAATCTACTACCCACAACTACCTTCATAATCTACACCATCTACCGCTGACCTGGTCCACCACCACTAGTATTTTCACAGTAGTGGTAAATAGGACAAGATATTTATAGACACTGAATTGCAAGCTGATATGGCTGTATAATTTTTTTACATAATAATTAATAGGAGGTTTGAACCAGAATTATTCATTTGCATGTTCTTAAATATAGGAAATTTGTTGTTTCCATCAGTGAATGACGCCATAGAGGCCTGGAAATAATAGTGCAGGTGTCACTACAGTTTATTATTATTATTACACCTTCCATGGAGTCAACATACTCATCATGGGAGGTTCATTCAAACTGACAACATATTTATCATATACAATCCTAAAATCCCTAACACTCCTTGCATTAACAACACATTCTGGCAATGCATTCCATTCACTGACAATCCTCCATGCAAAAAAAATCTACTCCTCACACCCTTCTTCACCACACTTTTACATAACTTCTAGGAATGACCAATTCCTGCACATCTCACTAAGAGATGTATTGCAGTATACATCTCTTAGTGAGATGTGCTTCACATTATGGAAAATACTAAGAATAGTGATCAGATCTTTACCCACCTTTACAATGAGTTGCCCTGGTGTTGCCCCACCTTTAAACTTGAACTACGTTCAGGCGCAAACGTAACTTTTTGCTTACTTGGGATTAGGAGTAAAATAACCAAGTTTATAAAATTACTTGGTAACCCTAACATACATTACCCAAGTTAAAAAAACTTATTTACATATATACAGGGTGTTCGGGATAAATTTGACATATTTATAATTAATTATATTTTTCCGTAAGTTACATGTATTAACACACACTTCTCTTCATTTAAAAGTTTGGACCCTTCTTCATTCATATACAAGATGTCAGAAAGGATGGATAGCTGGAACCCACCTGAATCATGGAAGAGAATAACTTGTATCATGATGATTCGTGCCCGCCATCAAAATAAGGATATTACGACTGCTGCCCAATGCTCCCTGAATACAGTAAAAACAATCAGGCATGAACTAGAGACTTGCAATGGTGACTACGAGGATATAGCAAGAAGAAAGATCCCTAGCAGACGATCTGATTGCGTTCGTACAGCAGAATTCCTCGCAAATCTGCAGGAACAGGTGTTGAAGAACCCTGGCATTGGAATTCGGGCTTTGTTCGTGGAGTTGCTAACTGTAGTCAAGCCCTGGATAACAAGGGTAGCCAATGGTAGGCCGTATGTATGGCAGCAGGATTCGGCCCCTTGCCACACCTCTGGGAAAAGTCAAAAATGGTTGTCTGAAAATTTCTACGACTTCACCAGTCCAAATGTTTGGCCTCCAAACTCCCCAGACCTTAACCCCATGGATTATTTTGTATGGGGCGCAGTTGAAAAAGACACCAATCGCACTTCCAGTAATACAAAAGCCCAGTTAATGGATAAAATTAAAACAGTTTTTGCGGCCCTTCCCAGGGAGACTGTAGCATCAGCTTGTTCGAGGTTCCGAAGCAGAATTGAAGCTGTGACCGATGCTAATGGTGGTTATTTTGAGTAAATCTTGTTGATAGTATTGTAATTAACTCTGCCTGTAATGTTTTTTTGTCAATTCATTAAATTTAATAGATACAAAGAAGATTTTCTTTTTCCTTACGAAACTGTCAAATTTATCCCGAACACCCTGTATATATATATATAATTTATTTGTATTTTGTATTTTTATTTATTTTTTTTACCTAGTCTAAACACCCTGCTATAGAGACCAAACCTGGAACTTTTTCAAGCTACATTAGGCCACCAATAAGCAGCATGGTGGTCTCCCACCATTCAAAGAAATTCATCTCCCACCTAAGGACTATTGCAAACATCCACACCCACAGTAGGATTCAAACCCATAGCCTACTGCTTGGAGAGCAGATATTCTGACCACTTGGCCAACTACTGTGCATTTATTTATTTTTCTTATCCTCATAGAAGTTTATACTTCTTAGAAGACTTTATCCTATGAAGAAGCAAATAATATTATTATTTTGTGTTACTATTCCATAATACTTTATTTAATATAATATTCTTCTGTGTTACTATTTCCTTAATAGTTTGCAGAATTGTAACACTATTAAATATTTGTTATTTCCAGTCTTCCATGAAGTCATTAGATTTGTTATAGAAAACAATGTTCACATATCCAAAAACATGTAAATCACTTTACTAGATCTGAGCCCACACTATTGGTAATGTGTAGATCTACTAAAGTCTGGATTCAAACTTAGTTCTAATATCTTATCCTATTCATAACAATATTTATTATTATTATAATTATTATGATTTAGGCCTCCATGGAATTACAATGGGAAGCCCATCCTAGAAAGCAAAGTCTATCATACCATGCCTTGAACCCATCCACCGTTAGTGTTCTCACCAATCTATCAAACACTGTATTCCATAGTTCAACCACCCTGTATGCAAAGAAACCATTCCTTGGTTTATTTGCATGGAGGGTGATTGTTTGGAAGTTTACAACTTCCTTTTGTAAATTCCAGGGATGGCCCCTAGTGCTGCCTCCACTAAATGAAAGAACTTCCCAATGCCAACCCTGTAACTACCTTTCAACAGTTTAAAAGTTAAGTATATTACCTCTCCTCCTATCTACCAAACTCTGTAATCCACATTACCTCAGCCTATCCTCATAACTAACATTGTACAGGCTTCATATTATCTTTGTTATCCACTTTTCACTCTTTCCATGGTTAATTTATCTCCTTCAAATTGTGGAGACCAAATATGAGGCACAACAGTCCAGGTGTGGTCTGAAGTGGACTTTATACAATGGAATGCCTACTCTCATCTCTGCAGGTCAGCATCATTCTCAGTATTGGAGCAATCCTCTGGGTTACAATCACCACCTTTGCAATATGTTCCCTGAATTTCAGGTTTCTATCAATCATTACCCCAAGATCTCCTGCCTCCTCCCCCACTTTCTCCGATACAGTTCCTCCAAAAGAGTATGCTGCCTCAAATCGATGTATCCCAAACTTCAAGACTTTACATATAGATGAATTAAAATGCAACCCCCATTCATTTGCCCATCTGTCCAGTTTATTCAAATCCTCTTGAAGGGCTATGAAATCTACACTATTACTAATAACCCTTTCCAGATTCACATCATCTGCAAACAACTGAATATTCCCCTGCAAGTCATCGGCAGTGTCACTAATATAAAGGTTAAACAATACAGGTCCCAGTACTGAGCCCTGTGGGACCCCACGTAACTTTCTGCTTCCTTGATACTGCCCCCTCATACACAACGCTGATACCTATTAGATAGATAATCCCAAATTGTTTAGATGTCACTAACCTGACATCTAAACACATGTACTGCAACTTAAATATCAGCTTATCATGTGGTATCCTATGAAATGCCTTTGTAAAATCCAAAAAGATGGCAGAATATGCCTTTACCTAAACAACACCTCTTGTCACTTTATTATAAAAGGCAATCATGCGAGGGAGGTCTGTAAAGTTCGGTGAATGGTCCGATATCTCAACGGCAACATGGGCCAGGTGTGCGCACATGCACGACTATCCAGAGACATGTCGAGAAGTGCCACCTAGCGAGGAGTACATGTGACCATCAGTGTAAACCTGCTGCAGGCAGTTCAATGTAGTCAGTGTGAGAGGTTGGGTCACAGTGCAGTGGAGCAATGAGTGAACATCACGTTCTGCTACAAATTGGGGAAAACAGTGGCGGAGACGCATGAAATGTTGGTGCAAGTGTACGGGATGGAAGCCATGAGCAGAAAATATGTTTACGACTGGTTCAAATGCTTTCACGATGGGAACGAGATGACTGAGGATGAGCCACATTCGGGTCGGCTGTCGACAAGCAGAACCCCAGCCATGATTGAGCGAGTGTGACAAATGCTGGCATGAGATCGGCGACTGACTCTACAGTTGCTGGCAGAGGAATTGGGCATTAGCAAGGACACGGTGTGCACTATCGTCCGCAAAGATTTGGGTAAGCGGAAGATCTGTTCCCGGTTTGTGCCGCACAAGCTGACAGATGAGCAGAAAGCAAAACGGATGGAAACCTCTGGAGATTTCATTACCATGTGTAACCAAGATCTATCTTTTCTGCGAATCATCATCACAGGAGATGAGACCTGGTGCTACCAGTTCGATCTGGAATCTAAGCGGCGATCGATGGAATTGCGTTCACCGTCTTCCCCACGACCCAAAAAGAGTTGCCTGCAAAAGTCCAAGGTCAAGAAGATGTTGATTGCCTTCTTTGACAACGATGGCACCATCCATAAGTAATTCATTCCTGCAGGTCAAACTGTGAACGTCGTATTCTATGAGGAAGTTTTGAAACGCTTGCTATGACGCATCCGCCGTGTCGGCCAGAGATGCACAGGACGGGACAGTGGGTGGATGTTGCTGCACGATAATGAGCCTGCACACTATGCGATCTGTGAGCACCAATTCTTGGCTCAGCATGGCATACCTGTTCTCGATCATCCACCGTACTCCCCTGATCTGGCACCTGCGGACTTCTTTCTTTTTCCCTGCCTAAAGAGTGTCATGAAAGGTGCATGTTTTGCAGACGTGGCGGCAATCCACAAACGTGTGACAGCAGTTCTGCGATCAGTTCCTAAAGAGGCCTTTGCTGACAGTTTCCAGAAGCTTTATGAACATCGCGAAAAGTGTTTTGTGAACGATGGTGATTGTTTTGAAGGCCAATAAAGGTAATGTTTTTGTATCTTCTGTTTTGTTTGTTTTCTGATACCACTCACCAAACTTTTTAGATGCACCTCGTATTACTAAAACAAAAGAACAAGAGCACCTCTTCACAAATCCATGCTGACTCACGAATAACATTATCTTAATTTCTTCAAAATCTATAAACTAAAGACATCAAGAAATTATATACAAGGTTTAATCCCATAATGCAACCCTTGGCTATTCATATATGAAAATATGACTTCTGCATTACTTCAACCTTAGTATCACCTCTAGATCTGGCTCCCACTGATTAGACCTCAGTAAAAGTCAAAACCAGTCTGAGTCTCGACCATTTCAACCCTTCCCATAATGCATAGCAGTATATATATGTTTGTAAGAATATGTGCTTGCATTTTGGGATACTAAGGCAAGTGATGTGAAGTCATCAGCTTCTATACATGAGTTGCTCCAGTCCTGAAAATACTTCAGGTGCAAACTTTGTATTAAGGATTAAGCCAAATATATAATTTCTTGGTATCTTTATTTTATAGTATAACCATGGGGAAAAACTTCCAACAACCTTCTCCAAAATCTTAACTACTGATGAAATACAAATTGGTCTATAGTTTGACACTTCTTCCAGTCTGCAATGGCACTGTCTTACCTTCCTTCCACTCCACGGACATCTTACCCATGGCCAGACTTTCATTAAAAAGCCAGTTCAATGGAGCTGTTAGTTCTTTAGCACATTCTCTCAAAACTCATGGTGAACACCCATCCAATCCCATTGCTTTATTGACATCCAGAGTACTTGGTATTTAAAACATACTCTCTTCTTTCTTCTTCTTAACCTCAAACTTATACTATCTTGTCCCTCTAATATTAAAACCTACTTCTCCAGGAAGAAATGTCCAAAAAAAAAATGTTTCTTGAACACCTCCACTATGTGGAGTTGTTCAAAAATCATTTCTTTTCCTACTGGCCACATAATGAAAGAATTCCTTAGGATTTTCTTTGGATCTCAGGGACAATCTCTTCCCATGTTCCAGTTTTGCCTTCCATACCATACTAGTCACTCTCTTAGCCTGAGTCATATTCTTCATGCATCTGCTCTCCACCCTTCTCCTTACATCTCTTCCATAGCATCTTTTTGCCTGCGATTCCCACTTCATATTGTATGTCATCCAATTTATACCAAATTGTGTTCTCTTCTTAACTCACAGTATACAACTTGCCATTGCTGCTAATAAATATCCCTTCAAAGTTCCAAGCACTGATGATATCTTATTCCTTCCAATTCCTCCATCCATTGAACCTACCCCAAGTTGATATCTATGACTAATAACCACCTGCCTTATAATTCCACATACCTTCCTTTCTCTTTGATACTCTGTCTATTCATTTTCCAAATCAAAACCACATGGTCACTCTCTCCAACTGGGTGCAGAGATGCTATCTTGGTTATAATCAGATCCCAAATCTAGAATTCTTGAACATTGTGTTCCTCCTACTACATGTTGTCTAAGATATCTGTCCCTCAAGAATTCAAGAGATTCAATTCCCTTACTACTACATGCAGTTTCTTCTTCCCAATTTAAACAGCTGTAGTTAAAATCTCTTATAATAATCATTCTTTTTGCACTTGCCAAGCTCAACTGTCCAAACTTCTCCTGCTCTTCACCTTGTATGCTTTCTGGCTTATAGCAACACCCTATGAAATATCCTATCCTACTACCTCTACTTCACCATATGCTTTCAAAACCATTAGTACCATTGCCCTCCAAATCTTCTGCTCTGAGAGGACATAAGTCATCACTTATCATTAGCAGTATGCCACCACTGCATTTGTCCTTACTATCTCTTCGAAAAATGCTACATCCTGCTACTTCTTTCCTGTCAGTATATCATCTTCTGTCAACCATGTCTCAGAGATCCCAATAATCTTTGGATATGATGATGCTAGCAACACCACCAATTCTTCTCCTTTATTCCAGATACTCCTGGCATTAATATAAAGAATCAAGGCTTTGTCACTGTTTCTATACTGATTATTATCCTATCCAGATGCCACTGGATTCAGCATCAGGCGATGTATTCCCCTTTCTCCCAAGTGACTATTCCTACCAAAGGCCATCTCTACTACAATACACCCGAACAATTCTAGTGTTTCCCTACATTGACACACTGATTTGCTCAAAAAACAACATTCTCTCCGAATGCCTACGTCTTTCCTCATTCAAATGCAAGCCATCTCTTGCAGACAGTTCCTTTCTGTACTCAAATGGCCTCCAAGCATCTATGTAATCCAAGCCTCTCTTTAGACATATTCTGCAGAGAAGAGCATTACTGATGCTCTTCTCCACAGTTCTGCATTATTAAGCTGTGCATTATTATTATTCTCCACAGCTCTACATTATAAGTCTTTAATTAACAGAGCACATAATGTGTGCTCCTCTGCTCAAGCTTACAACAAGAACTTCTCACTATCAAAACTTTAATGGAATTTTTTTTAGGTCTTTAATGATTCTCGTGACAAGCTAAAATGCAAATTTGAATCACTGGTCAGCCTACCTAGATCCAGTAATAATACTATTGATATAGATAAAGTAGTTATAAATGTTTCCGGACGTCCACTAACAGACTGTGAACGTTTTGTTTTATCAAAAGGACATGATTTCGCCGTTATGCCGAATAAGGTGCCACTTATGGTTTTTTCATAACATAGACAGGGATAGTCGATCCTTATCCCAAAAAACAGCCAACAGATTACGTTTTGAATATGCAAAAATTCTTTTTGATGCCAAGCCTCCTCGTCCTAATCTTTCTTACTCTGAATACATGTGTAGAGGCTTAAGTGCTGTGAGGACATCATGTTGGAAGCTTAATGGATTTTTTACAACACTCAAAAAGAATTAAAATAGAATTTAATACTTCCTATAGTAGATGCCACCAATGCACCTTGCTATAGACTATCTAAACAGCTGGCCAACTCTCTGATCCCCCTCACCGGAAGGTCCCCTTCCTACATAAAAAACTCGACCCACTTTAAAGCTCTCACAGAAAATTTAACCTTGAATAAGATAGACATATTGGTAAGCTTTGATATCTCCTCTTTGTTTACCAATATTCCCTTAATTGACACCTTATCTCTCTTAGAAAACGTTTTTCCCTCTGACATCTCAGATCTCTTTTCCTTTGCCATTAACTCTGGGTATTTCTCTTGGAAATACCCATGAGAAATACCCAGAAAATACCAACAAAATCTACAAGCAGATAGAGGGAACTGCCATGGATTCCCCCCCCCTCTCACCCCCCCTTGCCAATTTCTATATGGAAGATTTCGAAAAACGAGCCATAGACTCAGACCCACTCAAACCTTCTATATGGCTAAGATATGTAGATGATGTGTTCTCTATTTGGCCTCATGGCCCAGACACGTTAGACTCCTTCCTCAGTCATCTCAATAGTCTACATCCAAGAATCCAGTTCACTATGGAAAAGGAAAAGAACAATTGTTTACCCTTCCTAGACACCTTAGTCACACGCCTGCCTAATGATACACTTACCTTCACCGTATACAGAAAACCCACACACACACAGGCAGATACATTCACAAACTCTCCCACCACCACCCCTCTCAACAATATGGCATTATTAAAACTCTTACCAAGAGAGCCCACAATCTTTGTTCCAGTGGAACCGCCCTCACTACTGAGCTTAACCACATACACAGCACTTTCCTCTCCAATGGCTACAGTGATCACAGTATCAAAAAAATAATCAACTCCTCCCCCATTCCCCGTCCTTCTCGTCAACAAGATTTTAAAAATGCCATCACCATACCCTACATCTGTGGCACATCCGAAAAAATAGCCAAGATACTAAAACAGTACAACCTACACACAGCATATAAGCCCCACCGCAAACTTGCTACCCTTATCCATTCTACGAAAGATCAGCTCCTGCCTCTCTCTCTGCCTGGAGTTTACAAAGTACCCAGTTCCTGTAAGCTGGCATACTTTGGACAGACAGGCAGATCAGCATCCATCCGTCTAGAGGAACACAAGTCTTACATCTTCAAACACAACTATGGCCATTCAGGCTTGGCTGACCATGTTTTGGACACCACCCACAGGGTATCATGGAAGAAAACCACCATGCTCCACCACAGCAAATTCAAGAAAGAGAGACTTTTCTTAGAAGCAGCAGCAGCTCTCAAAAACCAACCAAATCTCAATAAATACGGTTGCATTAAACTTCCGAAGATTTGGGAAACACTCATCACCAGAGTTCCCACCTTACATTCCAGGCCACCTACTACTGCGAGGGCGCTCTACCTAGATAGGACTTTAGTGTCACCCACGTGGTTGGGCTCAGTAGTGTTTGTTATTTGTGTATATGTTACATTAATGGATTTTTAGTGACTAGGACGAAATATAGGAAGTATTAAATTCTATTTTAATTCTTTTTGAGTGTTGTAAAAAAATCCATTAAGCCTCCAACATGATTTCTTACTCTGAGTTTAAAGCATTGAAATCACTGAAGAATAACAATTTAATTATTATGAAAGCTGATAAGGGGAAGGCTGTAGTGATTCAAGATAGGAAGGAATATGAGAGAAAAATGTCTCTTTTACTTCGCGACTGTTCAACTTATAGGCCTCTTACATCAGATCCTTCCCGGAGTCATTTGAAAAGACTTAATTCTCTTATAGATAATGTATCTACATGGAATGAAGATCAAAAGAAAAAACTTAAAACCTTCTTCAGTCATCCACCTAGATTGTATGGTCTTCCAAAAGTTCATAAACCAGGCATTCCTTTAAGACCAGTCGTAGATTGTATAGGTTGCACCACTTACAAAATCTCAAAATTTTTATCCAATTTACTCTCCTCTTCAACTAGAAAAACTGATACTTATATAAAAAATACTTTGGATTTCAAAAATAAAATTTCAGATCTTCATTTGGATGTTTCTGATATAATGATCAGTTTAGATGTTTCTTTATTTACAAATGTGCCTCTTTCTGAAAGCATTGAATTATTACTACAACAAGAATTTCCTTCAGACATTGTAAACGTATTTGATTTTGTAATACATTCTGGTTATTTTTCCTTTAAAAATAAGTTGCATCAACAAATTGAAGGAACAGCAATGGGCAATCCTCTTTCTCCTGCTATCTCCAATTTCTTTATGGAACATTTTTAACAACGTATCTTTGACAACATTTCTCCCAGACCTACTCATTGGTTCAGATATGTCGATGACATTTTTGCTGTATGGAATGGCTCTTCGGATGAACTTCAACAATTTCTCACCAAGTTAAACACACTTCATCCTAGGATCAAATTTACCCTAGAAGTAGAATCAAATAAGCAGTTAGCCTTTTTAGATCTTTTAATTCTTCGCCATCCAGATGGTAACTTACATTTCTCAGTTTATAGAAAGAAGACTCATACAGGCCATTATATCCATGCGGAATCTCATCACCATCCCAGTCAAAAGGCAGGAACTATTAAAACAATGGCTCATCGGGCCCACTCCTTTTGTCCTTCAGACGATCTTTTACAGAAAGAACTACAATATATAACTTCTTCCTTTCTATCTAATGGTTATGAGAATTGCTTCATTAAAAGAACTTTGAGTAGTTTTAATATGTCTTCCTCTTCAAACACTGAAGAAATAACGTGCATTCCTATCCCTTATGTACAAGGCATCAGTGAACATATAGCAAAAGTTTTAAAACCACTGAATATTTTTGTTGCCTTTCGACCATTTAGAAAAATCTCCACCTTTCTCACTTCTCCTAAGGACAAGCTTCCACATCTTAATCATCCAGGTGTCTACCAGATTCCGTGCTCTTGTGGATTATCTTATTTTGGACAAACGGGAAGATCTGCCTCTATTCGGCTAGAAGAATGCCAATCTTATATTGAATACTTTAACCTGAAAAGTCTGGACTTGCAGAACATGCCATCTTCATTAGACATAGAGTTCACTGGAGAAAGACAAGAGTTCTTCACAAAAGTCAGTTCCTTATGGAATGCCTTTATAAAGAAAGATGTGAAACTCTACTTCATTCTCCTAACTTAAACAGATCCAATGGCTTACGTCTATCCCCTTTATGGGAGATAGTACTTTACAAATCAGCTAATCTTTCCTAACTTTTTATTGTATTGATTTTTAGGAAATTTACTGACCTTTTTAATTATCTTACACCAGCTACTTAGGTTGCGCTTTTTTGGAATTGTCAGTTATTGTTTAATTTGAGCTTAATATGTACTGAAGATGTCTGTGACACACAGGCGAAAATTATACTATTAAATAATCTTTGTACATGAGTTTTTTCTGTTATTAATTTTGTATCAAAAATATGTTGTAAAAGCGAGGTAAATAAAATAATGTTAAAATCTGAAATCTCATTTTTCTTAAAAACAACTAATCATAGAATTTCTAAGCCTGAAATGAGAGAAAAAATGCCTGTGTCATGAGCCCTCCGTAATTTTCAAATTTTATATTGCACTCTTCATATTAAAAAGGTTGCTGACCTCTGTAAGATGTGCTTTACATTTATGGAAAATACTAAGGAAAGAGGTCTGGAAGCTTGCTCCACCTTTACTATGAGTTGCCCATAAGGCACTACTTATGCTTGCATCTGCCGAACCATTTAGTTTCTATATATTCAGCAGGAAACTCTTGTAGTTTCTATATTCAGCTATGAAATAATACTGGATTCAATATTCACTTAATTTGTACCATCATGTATTATATTTGCAGTGTTTTTTCTTTATGTTTCCTTGCATTTTAGCACATACTAGTAATGAATGTATCTCTCAGATATACTGCGATCTATGCTGCAAAATTACCGCTGCGAGCTCCAAAGCAGTTAGAATAATTTCTCTGAGGGCGCACTAAAAATTCACTGCATTGCCGACCTCTGCCTTATAACACGTTTGACTATAACCTCGCCTTCATTTCATGGTATAAACAACACCAATAGAAAAAATATAGCTTATTGAACTTTACTAATACAGTATTTTTACCTAGCATCTTCAGAGTACAAATTACAATGGTGACAAGCACACAGCACTAAACTAGATAGCTGAGTCCGTGTGTTGAGGATTAAGTGCTGGGACGACATCATATTGCAAGTTTAATGGAATATGTACAGCACTAGGAAAGGATTAAAAACTAATTTTAATGCTTCCAATATTTCGTCTCAGTCGCTGAGACATCTTCAGGGAGTACAAACAACTCTTGTAACACAATCAAATACAACACAATACTAAGTGAAACACATGACTAAAGTTCTATCTAGGTGGTGCACCCTCTATGGGCATTTTTAGGTGGCCTAGGATGTAAAGTGGGATTCTAATAATTAATGTTTCCCAAACTTTGGGAAGTTTTATGCAACCGTATTTATTTAAATTAAGTTGATTTAGGCAGAGTTCTACCCCAGATTCTAAAACCAGTCATTCTTTTTTGAATTTACTATGGTGGAGGATGGTGTTTTCTCCAGGAGATCCTGTGGATGGTATCTAAAACATGGTCTGCAAGACCAGATTAACCATAGTCGTGATTGCAGATGTATGATTTATGTTCTTCTAAACGGATGGTTGCTGATCTACCTGTCTGTCCAAAACAAGCCAGCCTGCAGGAACAGGACACCTTATATACCAGAGGTCAGCTCCCTCCTCTCTCAGGCACTGAAGGAGGAGGGAGCTGAGCTCTGGTAGAATGGATAAGGTAGCAAGTTTACGGTGGGAGACTTAAAAGCTGTGTAGAGGTTGTACATTGTACTTTTAAGGACCTGGTTATTTGTTCTGATGTGCCATGGATGCAGCTGATGGTGATGGCTTTTCTGAAATCCTTGTGAAGAGATGGCTGGGGAATGAAGGAGGAAATGATTATTTTTTTGATTCTGTAATCACTGTAGCCATTGGAAAGGAAGATGTTGTGTATGTGATTGAGTTCAGTTGAAAGGGAGGTTCTACTAGAACCAAGATTGTGTGCTCTATTGATTAGAGTTTTAATAATGCCATATTGTTGAGAGGGGTAGTGGTGGGAGAGTTTGTGATTTATCTGCCTGTGTGAATTAGGTTTTCTATATACAGTCAAGGGAAGATTACTATTAGCAAGGCATGTTACTAAGGTGTCTAGGAAGGGTAAACTATTGTTATTTTCCTTTTCCATCGTAAACTGGATTCTTGGATGTAGGCTGTTGAGATGACTGAGGAAGGAGTCTAATGTGTCTGGGCCATAAGGTCAAATTGAGAACACATTATCTACATATCTTAGCCAGATACAAGGTTTGAGAGAGGCTTAGTCTATAGCTAGTTTTTCAAATTTTTCCGTGTAAAAATTGGCAAAAGGGGTGAGGGGAGACGGAAACCATAGTGGTTCCCTCCTCTGTTTGTAAATTTTGCTCTTCCAAAAAAAAATAACCAGAATTGATGGCAAAGGAAAAGAAATCTAAGACATCAGAAGGAAAAAAGTTTTTTAAGAATGTTAAGGTGTCAATACAAAAGTATTAGTAATCTGAATTATGCAGTTTAATGTAGTAGTTTCTTTTGTGGTGGCAAGTCGACTTTTTGCTGCTGGCAACACTGTCAGTTGTGACATGGATGTGTAAACGTGTGATAGAAGTGATTCTCTCTGAAGTTTTAAACAATACTAGTACAAATGCATAGAACTTAATGTTGTTAAGTGCTACTTGAGTGCAATTACTTTTTAAAACTTTCAGTGCTGTAATACTGATTTGTTATTTCTTAAAATGTATTCCCTTATAAAATGAGCAAACAAAGAACATTATTTGATTTCATAAATATAAACACACCTGGTAGCTCAAAAAGAACATATGAAAGTAGTGATAGTGATAATTCCATAGATGATATAAATACATGTGAAACAGAAAATAATGCAAGTCAATAAATGTAAAAAAAATAAAAGTAAACAAAGGAAGTATGAAACAAGTTATATAAAATTCAGATTTATTAGTGTAGAAATGGGTGAAATTCAAAAACCACAATGTGTTGTTTGAGGTGTAGTCCTCTCAAATTAATGTCTGAAACCATATAAATTAAGGAAGCATTTAGAAATGAAGCATCAGCAATATAAAGATAAACCAGGAGAGTTTTTTATAAGAAAAAAGGATGAACTGAAAAATCAGAAGTCCTTCATGAATGCAATAACTGTTAGAAATAAATCATTAGTTAAAGCTTTGTTTATAACAGCCTCGCATATTGCAAAATCAAAGAAACCGTTTACGATAGGCAAAATTTTACTGAAGCCATGCATGATTAATATTTGTGAGGAACTATTTGGAATATCAGAGGCTAATAAAATCAAAGAAATACTTATGTTGAAAGATATTTGTCATAGAACCACATTGATTGCAAACGATCTCCAAGAGCAGCTAATTCAAAATATTAAAAATTCTCCATGGTTTTCACTAAAAACAGATGAATCAACTGACATTTCTAACAAGAGTAGCTGTTTGAGATATGTGCAATACATTGACCACAATAAAGGTAGATATATTTGAAGAAATGTTTTGTTTAGAATTAGAAACTGATATAACAAGTGAAAGTATAATTAACAAAATAAATTCATTTTTCACATCCAATGACTTACAGTGGCAAAACTGTGTCGGAATCTGTACAGATGGTGCAGCCGCTATGACAGGTCATCATATCAGTGTTGTCTCTTGAATAAAACAAATTGCAAATTGTAATATAATGTTTACTCATTGTTTCATACACAGAGAACAACTAGCTTCTAAAGAAATAAGTCTGGAATTACACAAAGTAATGATGGTTGCTGTAAAAGTTATAAATTTCATAAAAGCAAATGCTCTTAATTCAAGACTGTTTTCTGCTCTTTGTGAAAAAGTTGGTGCCGATCATACATTGCTTCTACTTCATACAGAAACTAGATGCTGTCGAGAGGGAAAATTCTTACTCGTTTATTAGAATTAAAAATGGAAATCGAAATATTTTTAAATGATGAAAAATCCAGCCGGCTATTTATTTCGATGACAAAAATTGGATTGCAAAACTTTCATATTTGGCAGATATTTTCTCTATTCTAAATCCGCTAAATTTATCTTTATAAGGAAACCAGTCTAACATTTTTACTATGTTAGGTGAAATAGAAGCAATGAAAATAAAACTGCACAGATGGATTCAAAGAGTAGATTCAGATGTTTTTGAAACGTTTCCAAACTATTTGCAAATGATTTCAGACTACAATTTTAAATCTGATAAACTACACGTAAATTCTTTAATTATATATCATCTCCAGAGATTTAATTGAAAAGTTTGATAAATATTTGCCAAATAATGAACTTGATTGTAGAAAAATTGTGGATTCAAGATCCATATAATAACTGAAAAAATACAAATTTATCACCAACGGACATACTACTGGAATTGACAAAGGATTTAAGTCTGATCTCTGTTTTCAAAAAGAAAAGTATGGTCCAATTTTGGATACATATCCGGAGGTAATTCCGAACCTGTTTACCATTGCCATCCAAAATTTGTTGCCTTTTGTTTCTACATATTTGTGTGAAAAGGGATTTTTCACAATGATAAATATTAAAATGAAACAATGAAATCTACTCCAAATAGACTTCTGCATGCGAACAGCATTGAGTAACAAAATTAAAGCAAGAATAGACACATTAGTAGTGAGTGTTCAACAACAGAGGTCTCAAAGAGGTCTAAAATACATTTTGGTTGATTTCTGTTTTCTGGGTTTTTTTTTTTTTTTTTTTTTTCATTATAATCAGTAAGTAAAAACCACTATTAAAAAATAAATAAAGTTTAATTATTATTATGTTACCACAAACTAGAGAGCTGTGAAAATATTTTAGTATGCTTAGGGGGCCTCAACTACTAAAAAATTAAGAACCATTGATTTAAGGGAATATTGGTAAACAGTAAGGTGATGTCGAAGCTTACCAACATTGCGGGGAAGTTAGATTTTCAATCAAGGTTTTACAATGGGTAAATTATTTTACATAGGATATGGTAAGTCCAGTGAGGGAAGTAAGAGTTAGCCAGCTGCTTTGACAGTTTGCAGCATGGTGTATCAGTTGGAATCTACTATAGGTCTTAGGGGGAGGAATTAGGTTTGTGTATTTTATGTAAAGCGTATATCTGGGGTGAGGATTGGAACCGAAAGGTTTGAGTTTTTTTGTAATGTCCAGCAGCCAGGAGGATACTTTTTTAAATAAGTTATTTTATTTTTTAACTTGCATTTTTATGGGATCGTGCTCTAGTTGGATGTAGGCAACACAATCTCAAAGAATAATATCCATTTTTCGATTATATTCTGCCCTTAATGTCATCCTTAATACCACAACTAAACTGCAGGTAAATATTTTTTTATACATTCCTGAATGTGCACTGTTATGATTAACCAATAAAATCTGAGCATAAGATTAAGTATCTCATCCTACTAGCAAAACTTCACATCATATACTTTCAAAGAAGCACATTACTTCCTTTTCGGTTTATCCATTTTGAGTGGAAAAAATTTATCTCCCACTATAAGCAATAATTCTTTTTCTTCACATCCTCATTTACTGTTCCTACCTTCATGAAATACTTTATGACTTTTAATTTTATTTTGGTCAGAATGCTTTTTGTAAATATAACTTCCACTCACAAAAGGTTATAAGCCTATAGTACATTATTACTGTGAGTGGACAAAGGAATTTTTTTTTAAATTTTTTATTATTTTATAATTTTTTTGCATTTTTATGGATGTTTTACATACTATCATGGGATAGTGGTCTCATGCCAGGTGATGAAAGTCATCTCTCACCAAAAGACAATCAACAAATATCCTTAACCACTTGTTCTCAATCTAAAAATTCTTAGTCAACCCAATATCCATCACAGCCACAAATTATTTTTTCTTTTAACCACACACACAAAATAGTCATTCAATCTTCATACTTATGTAAAAGATAATTCTATGTGAAATTAGTTTTTCAAATATTATGATAATTTTTGAAAAAATAATTTCTAAATTAATATAATTTTTGAAATTATTTTGAAACCAAACAAATGTGTTCAATAATAAGAATTTTGGATTAGAGATTAAAAAAAGAAATAATGACATATAATACATAAGCTTTTCAATGGCAGCTACTTCATACTTCACTTCATTCCAAATAACACATTCTGTGCTAACAACTGTTAGACAGCAAAATTAGACAAATTAGTAAATACCCACCTCCCAAGTGAATAGACTCTATTCCTCCACGTTTCCAAAAAACAAGTAAGACTAAAATAAATGTAATATTTCTCTTTAGAGTGATTAAAACTAAACTTAGAAGTAGCTATCAACTTTAATTCCCTGGAATTAATATACCACTTCAGAAAGTATTACAAAGTACTGAAAGACTTTAATACATGAAAGAAAATTTATATGAACTTACCTAAATCCTAATATGCCTTTATTATTTTTTCGCATTCCATGTAAGAATACAGCTTCAAATTGAGTACATAAACAGACCACTCTGAAATAATAACAAGTAAGATATGACTACTCTATTTACAGTAATAAAATAATCAATTAAAGCATACTTATGCTTTTAACCTAGACTTGGTGATTACTTAGAGTTTGAAATATGTGATATCATGTATTCCTGGCATTCCAAAACTATACAACCATGCTCAAATGTCAGAAACAAAGTCTCTGAATTTCAGGAATGTGATTTTTGTTTACTTGTTTCTAATGATAATCATAAATGCAAAAAAAAATTGGATCTATAACACACTATGCTACCATTCAATGTATTTTCAGAGAAATGAAAAACTTATTAGCTAACTGATTAGTTTGAGTTCAGCTGTTTTTTTATGTAACTCCCACACCCATGAAAGGCTCTACACCACTAGTTCCCAACCATTTTTTGGATCATGACATGCCTCAAAGATTTTGATATCCCCTCTAGCATAATAGTCAACCAAGTTCTGAAAAAGTATAATATAAATAGCTACTTTGAATAAAAAAGGAACATAGGCAAAACTGTTTTTAATTTGACTTTCTTCAATGAATTCTATATTACACTTTGTATATTATAAAACATAAATCAAACCCAACTCGGGAAAATAAAATCCAAGTTAATGTGATCCTTGAGCTTGATGTCTGCTGCAAAGAGTTTTTATTTGAGGTACTAATTTAGGCAATTTCAATCTCAAATCCCCACGATTTGTGATAGCCAAACGATTTCAATTTTTCAGTAACAAGTCATTTACAGCACTAAAGCCACATTCAACTAAATATGACGATGAGAAGGGCAACAGTGAATTGGGATATTTCGTTTCTGTCTTGTTACAAAGCCATGCCATTTGTTCCTTTTATGTTGAGTCAAGTTCTAATAGACTCATCATTCTGCATTTCTGAGAGTTCTTCTTGATAGCCACAACAGTTAAGTCAGTTGGCTGAGTTATCCAAGATGGAAAATCAATTTCTTTTAAATCAGAAAATCTGTCATTTAAATCACAGGCCATTTTGCTCAGGTGATCTGCAATAACAAGTACAGCGGCATCAGTTACCTCACACTTATTTAGCCGATAAAATTGGTCAAATGTTTTGCCTGAAACATTCTTTTGACATAATTGCAGAAATGCAATGAAGCCAAATATTTTAGCCCTTGCATCAACAGGGGTTTCTTTGCTCCTTGCAGTTATTTATTAACATGTTCAGCTTTTCAAAGAATATTTGTTCAAATAACTCAGAAATGCTTGACCATCAACTGTTTGTAGGAGTTTCATTTCAGGTTTGTCATTCAACAACTGACTAAGAATATCAAATAGTTCCATGAATCCTCTCAAGCAGTTTCCCTGTGACAGCCATCTCACCTGGGTGTGAAGCAATAGTCTTACATAGTCAGCAGTTTTATCCTCACAAAATTGTTTGAAGAGATGCTCATATTTGGCATTACCTTTATATAGTGTTGATACATTTTATAACTGAATTTAATATCTCATTTAGAACAGCTGAAAGTTTATTGAAAATTAAATTATCTCTTTGAATAGCACAAGCAACATTTCAGGACTGTCATCGTTCATTAATTTTAAACAGCCACGTTACTCGCCGATCATAACAGGAGCACCATCAGTAGCACAAGATGTAATATTTTTCAGTGATATTTGAGCTTCATCTAAATAATTTTTGAGTTTATTGTATATATCAATGGCAGTAGTGGTGGTTTTCAATACTTCACAGAACAACATCTCTTCAGTAAATTCACTATTGTCAATATATCTTACATAGGCCATCAATACAGCCTCATTGTCTCTTATAGTTGATTCATCCATCTGTATTGAGAATTTCCTTCATTTCAACTTTTCAACAAGTTGTGTTTCCAAATCTTTGGCCATCTCATCTATTCTTTTGGTAACAGCAGCGTTATTGATCAGTGGCATTCCTTTGACATCTTTCACCAGTGTTTCGATAAAAGTTGATCTTGTTGGCTTAATTAAATCCTCCCCTATAATATGATTTTTTCCTGATTTAGCTATGAGCAGAGAAATTTCATAACTATCTTCAAGAGTATGATTTTCAGTAGCAGTTTGTACAGAGAACAATGAAACCATTGTTGTCTTTTCTCAAACTTCTCCTTTAGAGACTTAAATTGGTTCAAATCATAGTTCACATAAGCGTTATGTTTTGCCTTCAAATATGCTTTGAGATGACCTTTTTTCATTGATTTGTTGGTCAAACAGTGTTTGCACAATAGACAGAATGGTGAGCATTCATTCTGAGCAGCAGGCATGAAACTGAACTTCAAATACTCATCTGAATACTGAGAAACTTTTTCTTGCTTGCAATACTCATTTTATGTATGGCGTTAGCAATTCTAAGGAAAAAAATAGGTTTATAAAGTATGCTGTATGCATGTGTGGATTATACAAGGAAATTAATGGCATATAACATGTATTTATACTACTACAAACACATATAAATAACACATGTAATAAATAAAAAAGTAAAATTTTAAAAGTTTACCATCACAAGCAGAGAAAAAGAAACAATGAAATATGAGAGATTATGTTTTCAACTGTCAAACAAACCTAATACAGTTGTTGCAAAATGTTTATTTTTTAAATTGATTGTAGCGCAACTTTTGAGTTGCCAGAAAACTAAAAACGTGTAAAAATGTTACATAAAAAGGCACCTATTGGCATAAAAAACGCTGACAATACATAAAAAAAGTAAACAAATTTGTGTCATTGTTTCTACAACAAAAACTGCAAAAAGTTAAACTGGCACTGTTTACTTTTCAGAAGTGACAGATGTTATGATCTAACCTTAACACACTTATGCTACCAAATATATATGTTGACTGCTGTACTAGTGTGGCCAGTTTTTTTTCTCGGAATGTCAGGATTGCAACATCGATAATTTATTGCCAACAATGATGATTTTTTGACTATATAGGTGATGAGGTGACGAATGCAACATCATTTTCTAATTGTCCCCCTGTGGGGTGTATGCCCCATGCTGGGAACTACTGCTGTAAACCTATATAGAATGTCAGCACTGTGTACAGTCTAAGTATAAGTTGTTTTTTTTTTACAATTTTAATTTGTTTAAGCGCCTCCATCAGTCAGTATAAACTAAGTCCTTTGGCCAGAAAGAACTGGGTTTGATTCCTGTCAGTGATGTGAGGAACCTTTATCTGATCTCTTTTGACTAAAGGTGAGTTAGCTAGTCTCATACAGAGGCAGGGAGTTTTTTCGCCTGCCTCTGAGAAACTCAGGTTTGGCGTTCCCCAGAACAAGCAAGCCAGCCAATTGAACACACGCATCTACAACATAGGACACACCGGGAGGCATAGGGCTAACCACCTTATCCTTGAGTTATGGTTGTATAGTCCAAGAATACTTGGAAAGGTCGTGGGTGCTTAAGTGCCTGTTAGGACCACTAATAGGATAGAATTTGTTTTAACGTGGGTGAGTTAAGGATTTTTTTAAATTTCTTTTTTAAATTTTGTACTTTTTTCATTTCTTTTTTACATAATCTAGAAACCTTGCTCTAGTAACAAAAGTTGGAACTCCAGGCTACTTCACACCTGCCTTTAATAAGCAGGGAAGTGGTCTCACACCAGACAATGCGATTCACCTCCTGCCTAAAGACAATTACAACTGTCCATACTCACAGTGGGATTCAAACCTACAGCCTGTTAGTTGGAAAGCAGCTATGCAATCCACTGGATATGGTCTTAGCATCAGAGAAACTGATGCTAGGAGACCAAATGCAAAACTTTTAATAATTAAATATACCAGAATCCCAACCAAAAAAAAAAAAAAATCACTTTCACATTCACTTTATAAACATCCATGGCATAAATTCCAACATAAGCGATATTCACTATCACTTACAGGCATCATCTAGACTAGACCTCCTGCTCTTAACAGAAAACCAAATTGCAGCTACAACAATCACAATTCACCTTCAATACCTAAATTATACTCTTCATGATTTTCTGCCTATGTGACAAAAAAAATCACAATTATTATTATTACCCCCAAGACCACATGGAATCAAAGACTCCTCTAGGAGGTCCCTTTGCCATACACACAGCTCATTATACCATGCCCTTACACATGTGCAAATTCTCTGTGGACACCACACCCCCAGGCAAGGCATTCCAATCGTTCACAACTCTGCATGCAAAAAACCTGCTTCTCCTCTGCTCACACCCTCCTTATATAGCTTCCAGGGATGTCCTCTGGTCTCTCCTGTTTTAAGTAGAACCTCTCCAACATCGATCCTATAACAACCCCTACTAACTTGTAGGTCTCTATCATATCTCTCTTTTCCTCCTATTCAATAGACTCTGCAAATTGCATCTTCTCAACATTTCCTCATATTCGACATTCCAGAGGTCAGAAAGTACCTTAGTCAGTCGCCTATGGACCCTTTCCAACATCTCTTCATCCTTTTGAAAACCAGGTCACCATATCTGTGCACAGTAGTCCACGCACGGCCTAATCAAAACCTTATACAACAGAACAAGAATCTCCCAATTTTTACAAGTCAGTGTCCTCCGCATCATTCCCAGAAGTCTTTGTGTTGTCTTCACAATTTTGGCAATGTATCCCCTAAATTTCAGATCCTTATCCACTATCATCCCAAGATCTCTTATTTCCTTCACCTCCAACAATATATCCCCACGAAGCATAAATTCTACATCCCATCTTTGTTTCCCAAATTTTAAAACCTCACATTTTGCAACATTGAACTCACATCCCTCCGATTCCCGTGCCCATTCATTCAACTTCATCAAGTCTTCTTGTAAGGCTTCATAGTTCGTCCCGACTTTGCATCATCTGCAAACAACTGAATATCTCCATCCAAATCTTCGCCAATAATATTAACATTCAAGTTAAACAGTAATGGACCTAAAACCAACCCCTGAGGTACATAACTAGTGACTTTTCTCTTCTGAGATATTGCTCCACCATACACAACTTGCTGATACCTATCAGATAGCCAGTCTCCAATCCAATGCACTAATCTAATATCCAAACCCAACCGCTCTAGTTTGACAATCAACTTATCATGCGGTAATCTATCAAAAGCTTTTGCAAAATCTAAGTATACTAGTGTATCCCTCTCCTCTGTCCAAAGAAGCAGTCACCCTATTTTAATAAGTAAGTAGATTATTAAAACATGCCCCCCCCCTTTTAGTAAATCCATGCTGTCCATTAAAGATAATACCATAGTTGTCAACCCAATTCTGGATCCTAGTTCTCACCAGCTTCTCCAACAACTTAACCACAACACCTGACACACAGATAGGCCTATAATTTGATGTTGAGTTCTATCACCTCCCTTATGAAGCGGCACAATCTTGCCCTCTTTCCACTTCTTTGGAACTTGACCCAGTGCAAGACTCATATTAAAAAAATATGTCAAGGCAGATTCCAACTCCCTGGCACAATCCTTCAGAATACGTGGTGATATATTATTAAGTCCCACAGCCTTATTAACATCAAGTTTGCTCAACTCCCCATACACCTCTTACTCACTTACAGTCAGTCTCTCCTCCCCATCATGAACTGCTCTCAATCTCTCCATGACATCACATTCACAAGAGTAAAAGATCTTTATGAACTGCTCATTAAGTATCTCCACTATATTTTCTGCAGTACTTGTGCTTATACCATTTTCTCCAATCAATATCAGCCTTCCATTATCATTTCTTTTTTTTTTGCTGGCTACATATCGAAAGATCTCCCTGGTATTATTTTCGGCTTCATTATCTAACTGCTGCTCACACCTCACTTTTGCTACCCTTACCAACCAAGTCACCCGCCTTGCCTGTTCTTTGTAATCTGCATGGAATTGGTTATTTCCACTTCTCTTATGCTGCCTCCATAATACCCTTTTTCTCTGTATCGAATGCTTAATCTCTTCATTCATCCATTTCACACCTACATTATTTAACCTTCCGACTCTTGGAATACATTTAGACATTGCTTCTACTAGATAATTCTTGAATATCTCCCAAGCTGCACTGATCTCTTTTCCAGCTAACTCCTCATTCCATGCTATACCTGCAAACTGTCTCCTGGGCACTTCATAATCATGAGGATTCAGGGTCTTGGATTTATCATCTCATCCAAGGATGTAATTATAAATGTGAGGTATCCAATCACCCTCCAAATGGTGAGAGTCATGAAGTAATTACCTAGGTGGTTGGCAGCAGTGTGAGAACCTCTGTGAGAAAAGGGTATATATGGAACTACAAGGGTGGCTCCACATATATCCTTTTCTCACAGAGGTCCTCACACTGCTGGCAACCACCCAGGTAATCGCTTCATAGTCATTCTCACCAACTGGAGAGTGATTTTACACCTCATGTATGATTACATCCTCTGATGAGATGATCAAATCCAAGCAACTCAATCCTTGTGTGCCCACTGTTACATGCTGTCTGAGGTAGTTGTCCCTCAACAACTCAAGAAACTAATTTTCTTTATTTCCAGTTGCTATCTCATCATCCCAGTTTATATTGCCATAATTATCACACTTTTCTTATTTGTTTAGCTAATTTGATAACACATTTCATACTTGCTACCATCCACATTACCAAGTCTATAACAACAACATCCAACTAAGTATTTCATTCTATTCACCTCCATCTCATACCACGCTACCTTAAAACGACTGGCACTATTTCCCTCTCGCATCTCTACTTTGTATGGACATAATTTTTATCATTAATAGCACTTCTCCTCCCTTTTTACCCTTTCTATCGTCATGAAACACATCATACCCTTCCATCTCTATTCCTGTCAGGATGTTATGATCATCCAACCATGTCTAACTTATTCCAATAATTTTTGGATGAACAGATTCAATTAATGAAACCATTTCATTTGCCATGTTTCTAATACTTCTAGCATTTGTATATGAACACAGCAGTTTATTCCTGAATCTATAGCTAGTTCCACTGACACCACTTATTTGATACGACTTCTCCATGCTTAACTCGGGCCATTTCTTTTTCGCCTTATTTGTCTTCGAACCTTCATCAGATCCAAATGTTTTCCTTTGATTCCAGGTCATCCCCTTCACTTTTTTTCTACACATGCATTCACATCCTCTTGGAGTATCTACCTATCTCACGCTGTGTTCCATCCTGAGCTACCCAGTTTCCCTGTCTGTCTTGCACACCTGTTCTCTCATTCTCTATACTCATGCCACTCACTTCATCATTCCTAACCACCTCTTCAATCTCTCGAGTGTTACTCTCCTGTTCTTCCACATTGCTTACCACATGACAAAGTGAGATCTTTGTGAAATCTGGCATTGCCTACCAGAGAATCACAAATTTACAATATCCTGTAATAAATTTAGTTTCAACCTTTAATCCTTTATCCAAGTGTAAGCAAACAAAGTTTGCGCCTGAAAATATCTTCAGGACTGAGGTAAGGTAGTGCAACACCAGGCAACTCTGAGCAAAGGTGGACCAAGCTCTCATTACTCCTTGTCTCAGTATCTCCCATAATGCAAAGCACATCTCTTTGCAGACATCTCTTTCCCGTAATGTACTGCTATGCATTAAGGGAAGGGCCCACTACCCAGACCAGTTTCAACCTTTATTGAGGTCTCGTCAGTGGGAGGCAGACCCAAATGTGGAGATACTAAGGCAGAAGCAATAGGAGAGGTCATATTTACCTATAGGAGTTGCCAACAGGTGTACCACCTTATTATTGAATTACTCTGGATTTAGAGAAAGATGTTGAAAGTTTATTTTTAATTTGGTTAGACTAAAATAAATTTAGTTTAATCCTTTATCCAAGTGTGAGCAAACAAAGTTTGCACCTGAAAATATCTTCAGGACTGGGGTAAGGTAGTACAACACCAGGCAACTCGTAGCAAAGGTGGAGCAAGCTATCATCACTCCTATCCCATTCTTGTGTAGAGGCTTAAGTGCTGTGAGGACATTATGTTGGAGATTTAATGGACTTTTTACAGCACTCACAAAGAATTAAAATAGAATTTAACCTTAAATTTAACCTTAAATTCTATTTTAATTCTTTGTGAGTGCTGTAAAAAGTCCATTAAATCTCCAACATAATAATACACTCCTATCCCAGTATCTCCCATAATGCAAAGCATATCTCCTTGTGGACATGTGTACTGCTATGCATTAAGGGAAGGGCCACTACATAGACCAGTTTCAACCTTTATTGAGATCTCGTCAGTGGGAGGGAGACCCAAATGTGGAGATACCAAGGCAGAAGCAATAGGAGAGATCATATTTACCCTATAGGAGTAGCCAACAGGTGTACCACCTTATTATTGAATTACTCTGGATTTAGAGAAAGATGTTGGAAGTTTATTTTTCACTTGGTTAGACTATAATAAATTTAGTTTAATCCTTTATCCAAGTGTAAGCAAATAAGTGTTGGCTACTCCTATAGGTAAATATGACTTCTCCTATTGCTTCTCCTTTAGTATCTCTGCGTTTGGGTCTGCCACCCACTGACGAGACCTCAATAAAGGTTGAAACTGGTCTGGGTAGTGGCCCTTCCCTTAATGCATAGCAGTATACATGTCTGCAAGGAGATGTGCTTTGTTATGGGAGCTATTGAGACAAGGAATGATGAGAGCTTGGTCCACCTTTGCTCAGAGTTGCCTGGTATTGCACTACCTAACCTCAGTCCTGAAGATATTTTCAGGCACAAACTTTGTTTGCTTACACTTGGATAAAGGATTAAACTAAATTTATTATAGTCTAACCAAGTGAAAAATAAACTTCCAACAACTTACAATATCATGCTTTTGACCTCTTCTAGCTCAAGGCTTCCTTGCCCAATTTAGTAAGGGCTGTTTCATTTACCAGTCTTCGCATGCTAACAAACAAACACACAAACCTCTTCATCATCCTCTCGAAAAGCTCAACCTTCATTCAAGCTATGCAATCAGTGAAGTCATCTTCCTAGATGACCTTTGTGTCCACAACTCCAAGTGGCTCACCTTCTCCAACACTACTGATGAAGCTGAATGTAATGCAGAAGTTTTTGCTATAAGCAATGATCTAACACAAATCTTACATCTACCTACCAGAATTCCTGATCACCCCTTCCACTTTCCCAATATACTTGATCTTTTCTAATCAGTTCTCCTTCCAGATACGCTGTAGAGGTCAGTTCTCCTCTCAGAAACTCAGAGCACAATCTTGTGCATGTTTTCAGTCTGACCAAACAGCTCTCCCCTGACCACCCCCAACTTCGTATTCTTTTGCATTACAAAGGCACTAAGTGGTATGACCTCTCGAACTGCCACTCTTCCTTTCCATGGCCTGACTCCTACTTCTGCTCTTGGATGAATGTGTCACAGAAATTATCTTCACTGGCACGATAAGCTCATTCTTCATTCTACCCAAAATTCTCATCCACCTTCCAAGTACTGGTACAAAAGAAAATGTATGAAAGTAGCTGAAGAAAAAACCTCAGCATACCACTGGTGGCTTGCATCAAGAACACCAGATTCATACTTGGCCTATGCTGAAACACACAATAAATGTAAAGCTATCAATAAATCCAAATTAACTGCATAAAGACCAATAGAAGAAAAATCATCTCTTCTCTAAATGGAAGCCTTCCATTCCTTCCATTCCCTTGTAAAAGTTATCAGATAACTTTTCTCTCTCTCCCTCATCCAGAAGATACTACTGTTGCAGCACCCAAAGATAAAGCTGACCTCCTGGCATCATTCCTTTCTGGTACTTCCTGCATAAATGACAAATGCAAATCACCTCTTTCTCTGTCATCAACTGAGCACCATATGCCTCCTGTGGTCTCTTGGCAAAAAAGACATAGGAAGAATATTAAATAACCTAGACACTAATGTCTTGCAGTCCTGATGACATCTCTTCTACTGTACTCAAGCACTGTGCTTCAGTGTTAACACCTGTCCTAATGTCTCTTCAATCTTCTATACTCAACTGGTACCTATCCCAACAAAGGAAGAAAGCATATATCCAATCCAATCAAAAAAAAAAAAGGAAATAAAAGCCTACCATCTGGCTATCAACCAATTGTTATTACCTCAATCCTCTCCAAACTAATAATAATCATTATTATTACCTAAGACCTCCAGGGAGCCAAGGACTCATCGAGGAAGGCTATAAATCACCCAAACCAGCTGTCATGCCTTCCTTTAAATTCATTCACACTAGATGCACTCACTAAAGGTGAACTATTCCATTCACTCACTGCTGTCTGGAAGAAAACCGAGCTCTTACCCCTTTCTTGACTGTGAACAAACACTTAACTTCCATAGATGTTCCCATGTTCTCTCCCCACCTTCCATTTAAGTCCCAAGGGGGTGGAAAGAGGGGAAAATAGTTTCACTGCACAAAGGTGGTTCCAAGGCTGCTGTTGAAAATTACCGGCCAATCAGCATAACAGGAATCATTATCAAGGTCTTAGAGAAAATAGTCAAGAGGAAAATACAAGATTGGATAGAAGAAAATGGGATACTGTATCGGGGACAGCACGGTTTTGTGAAGGGTAGGTCATGCCTCAGTAACTTGCTCACTAATTATAACACAGTGATGGCTGAACTGGATAAGGGTAATGATTTTACAGTGATTCTACTGGACCTTGCTAAGGCCTTTGACAGGATACCACATGGAATTCTAATCAGTAAATTGCAGCATATGGAAATGGACATAGGGTTGGTGCGATGGATAGGAGGGTGGTTGACAGAGAGATATCAGAGAGTGGTTTACTCAGGAGTAGAGTCCACAAGACGGCCTGTGACTAGTGGTGTGCCACAAGGATCTGTTCTTGGACCACTGCTGTTTAATTTGTTCATAAATGATATAGGAAAGGATCTGAGAGGTACAGTTCATTTGTTTGCGGATGATGCGAAGTTGGGTAGGGCAATAGTGAATGCAGATGACGTCAAAATTTTGCAGGATGATTTGGATAGATTGGAGGTCTGGGCTAAGGAGAATGGATGTCAGTTTAATGTGGCAAAATGTAAGGTTATGCATTTTGGGTGAAAAGATTGGCGGCAGTTTACTGCATTGGTGGAACCGTGCTCCAGGAAATTGATGAGGCACGAGATTTAGGAGTGTTGGTAGATAAGGAATTGAAATTTAGGGGACACATTGCAAAAGTGGCCAAATCAGCTCATCAAATCACTTGGTTGCTGAAGAATACGTTGACAAGCAGGTTATTGTTCCGCTGTATCGAGCCTTGATAAGACCCCATCTAGACTACTGTGCTCAGATTTGGTCACCTAGGTTTCTTCTTGATGGGGAGGAGGTGGAGAGGATTCAGAGGCGAGTGACCAAGATGATAGCAGGTCTGTGGAATGAACCGTATGAGAACAGGTTGAGGATTTGTGGGTTGCAAAAACTGGTTGATAGGCGGAGGAGGGGAGATATGATTGAGACATTCAAATTACTGAAGGGGTTTCTATAAAATTAATTCAGAAGATATTTTTGAGAACAGGGCTGGTTGTGGAAGGACTAGGGGACATCCATGGAAACTGGGCAAAAGTGTAGTTAGTAAAGGTGTTAGAGCTGGGTTCTTTACTTTTAGAGTAGTGAATGAGTGGAATGCACTCCCTGAGTCTGTGGTGGATGCTGTGACAGTGAATGAGTTTAAGGCGAGGTATGATAGATACTGTATGAATGTCAAATAGTTGTGATGAATATGATTTGGGGCCTCCCTCGATGAGTCTAATGACTCCCTGGAGTTGCCCGTAATAATAGTAATAGTAATAGTAATAACACAAAAAATTTCATCACTTGATATCCTATAACACCCATTCAGAAATTGATAGACCTCTATCATATTGCCCCTCTTTCTCCTGTTAACCAGAGTCTGTAATTCACATACTCAATCTGTCCTCATAATCTAAATCTGATAATCCAGATATAATCTTTATAACTCCTCTTTGCACCCTTTCCGCAGCTTCTTTATCCCCTTGGAATCCAGGAGACCAAATCTAAACACAATAATCCAGGTGTGCTCTTATCAAAGCCTTATAAAGAGGCAAAATGACTTCCTTATTCTTACATGTCAAGGTTCGCTTCAATATCACAACTATCCTTTGAGTTGTATTTGCAACTTTTGCTATGTGACCTTTAAACTTCAAATTCCTATCCACCAATATGCCAAGATTCCTTGCCTCCTCCGTTTCTTGTAGCATAATCCTGCTAATATAATATGGTGCTGGAAATCTAATCACGCCAAAGTGCATAACTTTACACTTACTAACATTATGCTGACAGCCATTTTCATTTGTCCAAATTTCCAGCCTATTCAAATAATTTCGTAAGTGCTGAATATCAATAGCATCCCTGATTGCCAAGCTTATCTTCACATCATTGGCAAATAATTGCACATCTGATGTTATACCCTGCCTGATGTCATTAATGTATAGATTGAACAATAATGTCCCAAGGACTTAACTCTTAGGTAACCTTAAATCTGGCAGATTCACACCCACTTTTTGATATCTGTTTATCAGCCATCCTCTCATCAAAGTCAAGAGTTTATATTCCAATTCCATATTCTCCAGTTTATGCAATAGCCTTTTGATATGAGGTATCATATCAAATGCCTTAGAAAAATCCAGCATTACCATAGTGTATCCATTCCCCTTATCCACAGCTTCTTTATCCCCTTGGAATCCAGGAGACCAAATCTGAACACAATAATCCAGGTGTGCTCATTTTCATTTGCCCAAATTTCCAGCCTATTCAAATCATTTTGTAAGTGCTGAATATCAATAGCATCCCTGATTGCCCTGCCTACTTCACATCATCTGATGTTATATTGACCATAACGTTGATATAAAATATGAGCAAATTGCTAAAAACATGACCTTCCTTTAGAAAACCCATAATGCTCCTTGCAGAGTATAGTCTGCTTGTCTACCCATTTCTGTAAGCAAGTTCTTGCCAACATCTCTAAAATCTTCACTACCACACACACCAGAGATACTCATAGGTCGGTAGTTAGACATAGCAGTTTTTGCACCACCCTTGTACAATGGAACGATCATACATTCCTTCAAATCCTATGGTATCATTGCTGTGCTGAGACTCAAGTTGTACAAACATGAGAGAGGCCTAGTTAATTCGGATGAACATTCCTTTAGCAAACGGGCTGATATTCCATCTGTCCCTATTGACAAATTCTTATCCAGGTTATGCAACAACTCTTCAACCTCATTTTTATGAACCTCTAAATCTTCATCCAATGTAGCAATAGCACTGTGCACCATGTTACATACACCTTGTTGATATATCTTAGGAAACTGAGCACTCATTATTATTATTATTATGGCCAACTCCAAGGAGTCCTTAGACTCATCGAGGGAGGTCCTAAACATCATGTCAAGAATTGAATTAATTGAACAATCTTGTTAGCATCCGACACTTGAGTACCATCTGCATTCAATAAAATTATTCTTTCACATTCGTTTTTTTTTTTTGCTTGTGGCATAACAATAAAATTCTTTTGAATTGCCTTTAGCTTGCATTGCAATTTCTTTTCATACTCCAATTTAGCTTTCTGCATAATATCATTACTTTTCTGACCTGAGTTTTATATATTTCATAACTCCTCTCACTCTTGTTCTCATGATATTCCTTTCTTTTTGTGGATATCTAGCTTAATAACGTTGCACATCCGTTTCACTCACAACCTATTTATTCTTCGAACACTAGGGATATGTATTCAGATAATGCCTCATTTAAGCACTTTTTCAAAGATTCTCATGCATTGCTGACATTTTTCTCATTCAGTAACTGATACCATGGGACCAAAGATAGTATACTCCTAAGTTGATCATAATTTTCAGCTTTGTAGTTCAGCATGTAACCTGTTCTAGAGCATCAATACAATTAGATACTTCCCAAGAGAGCAAGCATGATTACTGTCACCAACTGGTGGTAAAATAGCCTTAATCTTGACCTCTTCTAACACTATAAGCAAATCCAACACCCTTTGACCTCAAGTTCTTTCTTTCACATGCTGCTTGAGAAATTTGTCTTGCAACAATTCAATAAATTCCTCTTCATTCTTATCATGAGATTTCTCTTCTACCCAATCAATGCTTAGAAAATTCAAGTCACCCATAATGTTCACTCATTTACTACACATAAGGCTAAATTGACGATGCATTTCTTTGTCCCCTGCAACTGAGCTCATTCTGTTAACCTCCACTTCACACCAGATAGAGCCAAACTCACTGCTACATGGAACACTGTTACTATCACTGTATTCTTGTGTTTCTACCATAACTGGACTTAAGTCATCTGATATCATTAGTAATACTACTCCTCCTCCTCTCCTATCTCTTCTGTCATTTCTAAAAATAGTATACCCATTACACTCAATCCCAGTTACTATATCTGATTCTGATAGCAAGGTTTCACTAATGCCAACAATCTCAGGCCACATCGTATTCAATAAAGCAACATGCTCAACCCTTTTGTTTCTAATGCTCCTGGCATTTGTGTATAAGCATAATAAATTATGACCTAGCCTATTCTTATAATTAGATATGCAATCTATTTGGTCTTGTTCTAGAACTTTCTCTTTTCTCTCCCCAGATGTACTTAAAAGGTCTGAACCCAAAGCATGTGGCAGTGAATTTGAGCTGTGCAGAAGAAAGTGATTTTTTAATTGGTGAATAGTCAGTTATTTTCCCGTTTTTCTACGTTTTCTACGTTTTGAGTGCTAAATTGTTTCTCTGAATACGAGTATACTTCAGTGGTTGTTTTTTGGAAGTTAGTTGCTGTCGCGATATAATATTTTTTCGTTACCTTTGGAATCGAATGCATAACGGTGGAAGACAAAACGAAGCTGTTTTCATTACTGTATTTAGTTATATTTCATTTTATTTAGTGTACTTAAATGTTTAGTTTTGCTTGTAATTGTTTGTACTTTTTTTTCTATTTATTTAACGGAATTCATTAATTGAATAATTAACGTTTACGCTACTCGGCAGTAAGGAATGATAACAGATTCAGCAGCAGTCGCAAGTGGCGTATCGCCAAATCCTCTGCCATTTAAGAACTCAATTATTAGCAATATCATAAGGGACTTTGCGGCATGCAGTACTTGCGGCATGTATGCGTCTCGGGAATTAGATATGTGGCTTGTGAAAGAGAGCAGAGAGCGTATATGCACAAAATGCAGGCAGTTGGAGGAAATAAGTGCATTAAAAATATCGATGTCTGACTTTGTTGCTCCAGGAACGGGGAATGAATGTAGGAAGACAAGTAGTGTGATGGGAGAGAATGAAAAAAAGATATATATGAATGAGAAAATAATAGTTGATAGTGTGAAAGGTGTGAGTGACTGTGAAAGTTTAGGAGATGGTTTTGTTTGGGAGAGAGAATTTAGATTAAGAGTGACTGACCTGCAGAGGGAGATAGATGAGTTGAAAGAGGAGGTGGAATGTCTTGTGAATGAGAGCAAAAGTATGAAAGATAAGATTAGGAGAATGGAAGAGATAAATGCAAGGAGAATCAGGGTAGGAGAGAGAGAGAGAGAATTTAGGGAGTATGAGTGAGAGGTATGGGGGTGCTAGAAGACGAGAGAATGGAAACAGTAGGAGAGATGGAATGAGAGAGATGTATGGGAATGCTAGAAGATGAGAGGATGGAAACAGTAGGAGAGACAGAATGAGAGAGGGATATCGAAGTGCTAGAAGTGTAGAAAATGGAAACAGTAAGAGAGAGGGAATGAGAGAGATGTATGGGAGTGCTAGAAGAGGAGAGAATGGAAAGAGTAGGAGAGAGAGGTATGGGAATGCTAGAAGAGAGAATAGGTAGAGGAGAGGGAATGAGAGAGACCTATGGGAATGAAAGAAGAGGAGAGAATGGAAACAATAGGAGAGAGGGAATGGTAAGAGGTGTAATGTATGGCAACTCAATGATCCGTGGTGTTCAAGATAGGATGCGTGAGGAGTGCTTGCCAGGAGGAATAATAGAAAGGGTGGCTATGGCAATTAAGAGAGGTGAAAGGGTGGATGAGATGATTGTGATGGTAGGAACGAATGACTTGAGTGGTAATGTAAGTCGGGCAACGAAAGATATGAGGATTTTGCTTGAGACTGTACGGAAGAAGATAGAGGAAAAATAGTGTGTGTGTGTGTGTGTGTGTGTGTGTGTGTGTGTGTGTGTGTGTGTGTGTGTTGCCTAGGTATGATAATGATGAGCTGAGCAGAAGAGCAGTGATATTGAATGGCATAATAGCAAGAATGTGTGACAAGAGAGGACTGGTATATGTGGATGCATGGAGTGCATTTGAGGAAAGAGAGGAATTGTATGCGAGAGACCATTTACATTTGAATGAGGAAGGACATAGGCATCTGGAGAGATTGCTGTTCTGAATGAGTCAGTGTGTCCCAGGGAGGATGATAGCAGGAGTGGCCTCTTGTGGGAATGGATACTTGGGAGAAGGGAGACGATGTCAGGTAACACTGAGCCCAGTGGAGTCTAGAAGGGATAATGCTGGGTATAGAAACAATGGCATTTATATGCTTTATACTAATGCCAGGAGTATCCGGAATAAGGGAGAGGAATTGGTGGCGTAGATAGCATCAGCCTGGCCAAAAATTATTGGGATCACTCAGACGTGGTTGACAGAAGGGGATATAATAACAGGAATAGAAGTCACTGGGTATAGCATTTTTCGTCAGGATAGGAGGGGAAAGCGTGGTGGTGGGGTACTGCTTATGATAAGTGATGATCTATGTACTCTAAGATTGGAGGCTTTGGAAGGAAGTGAGACAAATGATTTTGAGAGCATATGGGGTGAGGTAGAGGGAGGCAAGACAGGATATTTAGTGGGGTGTTGCTACAGACCCAGGAGCATGGAGGATGGGGACCAGGAGATGTTTAGACAGCTGAGTTTGGCAAGTGCAAGAAGAATGATTGTTATGGAAGATTTTAACTACAGTAGTATAAATTGGAGAGAGGAAGATGCATGTAACAGAGGGAACAAGAGGTTCAAGAGTTTTATATTTGGTTATAGCATCAGAAGAGTTGATAATAACTGAGATGACATCTCTCCCACCAGTTGGAGAGAGTGACCATATGGTTTTGACTTGGAAAATGAATAGACATGCAGGAGTATCCAAGAGACAGGAACTTAAGTGGAATTATAATGCAGGCGATTATAATAGTCTTAGACGTCAACTTCGGGAAGTTTCATGGAGGGAGGAATTGGAAGGCCGGGATATTGTTAGTGCGTCGGAAATTGTGAAAGAACATTTGTTAGCAGCAATGGTAAGTTGCATACCACGAGTGAAGAAGAGGACACAATTTGGAGAAAAGTGGATGACAAACAATATTAAACAGGAATTGAATGTGAAAAAGAGGCTATGGAAGAGATATAAGGAGACAGGTGAAGAGAGGATGCGTGAAGAATATAAGACACAGGCCAGAAGAGTGACTAGTGTGGTAAGGAAAGCGAAACTGGAATATGAGAGGAGATTGGCCCTAAGATCCAACGAAAATCCTAGGGAATTTTTTAGCTATGTGGCCAGTAGGAGGAGAAATGACTGTGGAAGAATGATATTGTGGGATAAAAATGGAAATAGAGTGACTGATGCAGAGGACATAGTGGAATTGTTCAATAACCACTTTATTGGAGTATTTCATCCTGGAGGAGTCATTTTAATGCTAGAGGGATAGGGCAGGTTCAAGGTTTAGAGGTACAGGAGGAGAGTGTGTTTCAGATACTGAGAACTCTGGATGTCAATAAAGCTTTGGGACTGGATGGTATTTCACCACGAGTTTTGAGAGAATGTGCTAGGGAACTGACAGTGTCTTTAACCTGGCTTTTCAATGAAAGTCTGGTTTCAGCAAAGGTGCCCAGGGAATGGAAGGAAGATAAGATAGTGCCATTGCATAAGGGTGGTAACAGACTGGAAGTGTCTAATTATAGACCAGTCTGTGTGTCAACAGTAGTTGTTAAGATCTTGGAGAAAGTAGTGAGGGACCGTATACAGCATTGGGCAGATGAGGGTAATGTTATCTGTGAGAGTCAACATGGATTTGTGAAAGGACGCTCTTGTTTTAGCAATATGCTAGCCTTTTATAATAAAGTTACAAGAACATTAGATGAGGGAAAGGCATATACTGCAATTTTCTTAGACTTAGCAAAGGCATTTGACAAGGTGCCACATGATAAGCTGATATTTAAGTTGCAACACATGGGTCTGGATGTCAGATTGGTCAACTGGATTCAGGATTGGCTGTCTGATAGGTATCAGAGAGTTGTGTATGGTGGAGCAGTTTCAAGGAGACAGAAGGTTACAAGAGGGGCCCTACAGGGCTCAGTACTAGGACTTATATTGTTTAACCTTTATATCAATGACATTGCCAGTGGAATGCAAGGGGATATTAAGTTGTTTGCAGATGATGCGAAGCTGGGAAGGATTATTAGTAACAGTGTAGATGTGGTAGCCCTGCAATTGAATAAGCTAGATAGATGGGCAAATGAATGGGGATGTCAGTTTAATGCAGTAAAATGTAAGGTCTTGAGGTTTGGGAAACATCGATGGGATGCTGCATACTCTATGGGAGGAGTTATACTGGAGGAAGTTGGGGAGACAAGAGATCTGGGGTTGATGATTGATAGAAACCTGAAGTTTAGGGGACATATTGCAAAGGCAGTGAAGGTAACACAGAGGATTGCTGCAATTATGACAAGGACACTGACCTGCAGAGATAAGAGGGTTATCATTCCGTTGTATAAGTCTCTAATCAGACCACACTTGGATTATTGTTCTCAGATTTGGTCCCCAGGATTTGAAGGGGATAAATTAACTGTGGAAAAGATACAAAGACGGATGACAAAGATGGTCTCAGGACTGTACAAGGATAGTTATGAGAATCGGCTGAGGGAATGTGGACTGCAGAGTTTGGCAGATAGAAGGAGAGGTGATATGATTGAGCCTTTTAAACTGTTGAGAGGTGGTTACAGAGTTGACACTGGGGAGTTCTTTCACTTGATTGAACAGCGGGAAGGAGTGATGACAAGAGGCCATCCCTGGAAATTATGAAAGGAAACTGTGAGCAAGAGGGTGAGGAGTGGTTTCTTTGCATGGAGGGTGGTTGAGTTGTGGAATGCATTGCCTGATAGAGTGGTGACGGCGAGAACGGTCAATGAGTTTAAGGAGTGGTATGATAGACTTTGTGTTTCTTTGGGGGAACCTCCCCTAGATAAGTCTTGACAGACTATGTTCTTAGGAAGGACCTCCCACGATGAGTCTTTTGACTCCATGGAGGCCTGAATAATAATAATAATAATAATAATATTTTTCCATCCTTTCACCACATACATAGCCATGTTCGATGACATTCATATCTTTATCACGTTTGCATACTATAGCTGAACTTTCACACACATTTTTCCCATTCTTCCCTTGATAACCTAGTTTCCCTGACTCTCTGCATTAGGTCTAATACCAAGAAGTAATACAGAAATAATACACAACATTATCAACAGACAACTCCTTCACTACCTAGAAGCTCACCAGCATGGACTCTGCCAATCCAGATTCACAGCTGAACTCTTAGTCTATAACATCCACTACCGGATATGTGACATGAAAAGGTTCAGAAAAATGTATGCTATTATCCTTGACATTTCCAAGGCTTTTGATTGTATTTGGTATAGAGGCCTCTTTTCAATTTGCCCTCATTTGGTCTACCTGCCACCCTAATTGGATAGCAGCTTTCTCTCTAGTTGTTCACTGCATGTCATGTTGGATGGCACCCTCTCTTCAAGTTTTGCCACCAATGCAGGAGTGCCTCAGAGTTCTGTTCCATCACCTATCCTCTTTCTCTTATACATAAATGACCTACTCTCAGTCAACACCATCCTATCCACAGCTTTGCTGACAACAGCACACACTTTATTCATCTTACTCCTTTGACAAACTATGTAGTTTTCCTACATTCCAAGCAACAAGATTCTCTGCAACCAGTGCCTTAAACACTGATCTCCATACCATCCTTAAATGAAATAAGGATAACCTGATCATTGTCAATGCTGCCAAAACACAATCCTGCCTTTTCTCTCGCAAAAGGAATCTCAGCTAACCTTCTCTTGTGCTCAATAACACACACACACACATCAGCAGAGAGACTCAGATCTCTCTCCTTAGACTGACATTTACCTCCCACCTCTCCTGGCATAAACACATCACATCAACTGCTTCCTCAACCTCTTCTTTTCTGTTCAAGAAACTATTTTACACCCACCCAGCTACTAACCCTATATAAATCCTAAATCTGCAATTTTTAGAATGTTCACATTTCAGCTGGTGTGTCTAAAATCTCGCTATAAATTCTTGATACTGTCCATAGAAGAGCAATTTGGCTCATAGATGACTCTTCCCTCATAGACTCATATTAATCTCTATCTCACAGATGATGTTTCATCTCATTGTCTTTTCTACAGGTATTTCCACAGTCATTGTTCAAGTGAATTGACAAACATCATTCCCATACTGACTGTTGGGTCTCTCAAAACAAGAATAGCACATGTCCTACCAAACAGTCCTTTTCAGTATAACTCAATACGCATCAAACTTGTTTCTCCACTTTCTAATTTATTCCTTCTACTTCCATCTTCTAAATAGCCATTCTCATTTTCTTTCATACCAGGTTTTGTTGGCATTTAAAGACTGAGTTTTCCTCCAATTAATTTTGTGCATATTTTATGATTAGAATGGCCTCTTTGACCATAATGAATTACTGTATTTTTCCGTGTATAAGACGATCCCTACTTTTTCTAACCCAAAATTAAGAAATCAATATTTTAAACATAAAACAGAACATATTTGATATTTTTTTAAATATTCAAAGTATATTTAGTAATTAGGTAATATTTTTAAGATATATACTAATATGCATTTTTAGGGATGCATTGTCTGGGCTAACTTGATTCCTGTTCTCATGGCCAACCCTTCTCTCGACATGAAGTTGAAGCACCATTTTGTCTTTCCTGTGAAATCTACAATGTTCATTTCTCTTGCAAATCTTTTTGCCTCATATTGAATAAGCTTGGTTAACACACATGTAACACTCTGGTGCAGCTCCATAATCCAAGTCTTAAGCCCTTGCTCCAAGTTTGGCCATTTTGCTGGTTTTCCTCTTAAGGTCCTCTTCTTTTTTGGCATCTTGAATAGTTGTTCTTCCTGTTTTCTCCAATATCTAATCATACACACAATGGGAGGAGGTCCAAACAACTGTCTCTCTCTGAAGCTTTATTTCCATGTTCTTTTGCGTAATTGATGACTTTTAACTTGAATTTTGAAGAATATGACAATCGTTTTTTATTTTTGGACATTTTTATGGACTAGTGCTCAAAATATTGTTAAAATATTAACTTACTCCATCAACGAGTTGCAGATGTATGAATGCTTTCAGAGTTCTGTTTAATTTATTCAGAATCAGCCGTTAATGATATCAATTGACAGAGTTAACAAAAGCTAGTGATTGGCAGAAGCCTGTTTGCGGAGACAAGGTACCGGCAATTTCACCACAGCAACCGTGGGTCTCTCAACTGCTTAACCCCCCATGTATAAGACGACCCCCAATTTTTGGTCTAGAAATTTTAGAAAAAAGTATAGTCTTATACACAGAAAAATATCATCTTTGCTCATTATAGTAAGCGTTGATGTCACCTCTATTTACCAATATCTTCTTTTCTGATCCTTTAAGTTTACCAAAAAAAAAGCTTTCCTTCCCCACCAATATTACCGATTTTTCAGTTTTGCCACAGTATCTTTCTCTTGGAAAGATACTACATATATACTATTATTGCTAATTTTCATATTAAATTTATTATAACGGTTATTCAATTTAATCAGGGAATCTTGCACACTTGTACAGGATTTATTTAAAAGTATAACGTTGTCTGCATAAAGTAAAGTGCTGAGATTAACATCTCTAATTTTGATATTTTGATATACACAGCGTGAGAAAGGTGGATGCTCCAAGAGGAGGTGAGAGAATGTGTAGGCAGGAAAGTAATGGGATGATCAGGGATCAAAAGGAAACAGATGGAATTGCAAAGGGTTCTAAAATGAAGAAGCAGAAAGGGAAATGGCCCCAGTCCAGCATGGAGAGATCACATCGAGTGAGTGGTATCAGTGGAACTAGCTGTAGATCCAGAAATGAGTTGTTGTGTTTGTATACCAATGCTAGAAGTATAAGAAACAAGGCGGATGAAATGGTTGCACTAATTGCGTCTGTGCACCCAGAGATTGTCGGAATAAGTGAGACATGGTTAGATGAGGATGACATCCTGACAGGAATAGAGATGGAAAGGTATGATGTGTTTCGTGAGGATAGAAGGGGTAAAAAGGGAGGGGGAGTGCTATTGATGATAGAGAAAGAGTTATGTCCATACAAGGTAGAGATGCAAGGGGGAAATGGGGCCAGTGGTTTTGAGGCAGTATGGTGTGAGATAGAGGTGAATAGAATCAAATACTTGGTGGGATGTTGTTATAGACCTGGTAATGTGGATGGTGGTGATAGTGAAATGTATAGTCAAATAAGCCAAGCAAATAAGAAAAGGGTGATCATTATGGGTGATTTTAATTATGGCAATATAGACTGGAATGAAGAGATAGCAACTGGAAGTAAAGAAAATGAGTTTCTTGAGTTTTTGAGGGATAACTACCTCAGACAGTATGTAACAGAGGGCACAAGAGGATTAAGGGTCTTGGATTTGGTCATCTCATCGGAGGATGTAATTATCAATGAGGTATCAAATCATCCACCAATTGGTGAAAGTGACCATGAGGTGATTACTTGGGTGGTTGCCAGCAGTGCAAGGACCCCTGTGAAAAAAGGGTATATGTGGAACTACAAGGGGGGTGATTATGAAGAGCTCAGGAGACAGCTTGCAGGTGTAGCATGGAATGAGGAGTTAGCTGGAAAAGAGATCAATGCAGCTTGGGGGATTTTCAAAAAATATTTAGTGGATGCAATGTCTAAATGTATACCACGGGTGAGAAGGTTAAATAAGTTAGGTGTGAGATGGATGAATAAAGAGATTAAGCATGCAATACAGAGAAAAAGGGCATTGTGGAGGCAGCATAAGAGAAGTGGAAGTAACCAATTTCATGAGGTCTACAAAGACCAGGCAAGGAGAGTGACTTGGTTGGTGAGAGTAGCTAAAGAGAGGTATGAACAGCAGTTAGCTAATGAAGCTAAAAAGAATCCTAGGGAGTTCTTACGATATGTAGCCAGCAAAAGAAAGAATGATTATGGAAGGATGACATTGATTGGAGGAAATATTATAAAGACAGCTGTTGCAGAATGTGTGGTGGAGATACTTAATGAGCAGTTCATAAAGATCTTTCAATCTTGTGAATGTGACTTCATGGAGAGATTAAGAGCAGTTGATGATGGGGAGGAGAGACTGACTGTAAGTGAGCAAGAGGTGTTTGGGGAGTTGAGTAACCTAGATGTAAATAAGGCTGTGGGACTTGATAATATATCACCGCGTATTCTGAAGGAATGTGCCAGAGAGTTGACACCTGCCTTGACATATTTTTTTAATATGAGTCTTGCACTTGGTCAAGTCCCTAAAGAGTGGAAGGAGGGCAAGATTGTGCCACTTCATAAAGGAGGTGATCGAACTCAAGCATCAAACTATAGGCCTATCTGTGTGTCGGGTGTTGTGGTTAAGTTGTTGGAGAAGCTTGTGAGAACTAGAATCCAGAGTTGGGTTGACAACAATGGTATAATCTTTGATGGACAGCATGGATTTGCTAAAGGGAGGTCGTGTTTTAGTAATCTACTTACTTATTACAATAAAGTGACTGCTTCCTTGGACAGAGGAGAAGGATACACAGTAATATACTTGGATTTCGCAAAAGCTTTTGATAGAGTGCCTCATGATAAGTTGACAGTCAAACTAGAGCAGATGGGGTTGGATATTAGATTAGTGCATTGGATTGGAGACTGGCTATCTGATAGGTATCAACAAGTTGTGTATGGGGGTGCAATATCCAGGAAAAGGAAAGTCACTAGTGGAGTGCCTCAGGGATCTGTTTTAGGGCCATTACTATTTAAATTGTATATTAATGATATTGGCGAAGATTTGGATGGAGATATTCAGTTGTTTGCAGATGATGCAAAGTTGGGACGAACCATAAAGAGTAGTGAAGATGTTGTGGCCTTGCAAGAAGACTTGAATAAATTGAGTGATTGGGCAAGCAAATGGGGATGTGAGTTCAATGTTGCAAAATGTAACGTTTTAAAATTTGGAAAACAAAGATGGGATGCAGAATTTATGCTTGGTAAGAATATATTGTTGGAAGTAGAGGAAATAAGAGATCTGGGAGTGATAGTGGATAAGGATCTAAAATTTAGGGGTCACATCGCCAAAATTGTGAAGACAACACAAAGACTTCTGGGAATGATGAGGAGGACACTGACGTGTAGAAGTAGGGAGATTCTTGTTCCATTGTATAAGGCTTTGATTAGGCCACACATGGACTATTGTGCCCAGATTTGGTCACCTGGTTTTCAGAAGGATGAAGAGATGTTGGAAAGGGTCCAAAGGCGACTGACTAAGGTAGTTTCTGACCTCTGGAATGTCGAGTATGAGGAAAGATTGAAAAGATGTAATTTGCAGAGACTAGTGGAGAGAAGGAAGAGGGGAGATATGATAGAGACCTACAAGTTGGTAAGAGGTTGCTATAGGATCAATGGTGGAGAAGTTCTACAGCGAATAGTGGGAGATCAGGGGAGAACCAGAGGTCATCCCTGGAAACTGTATAAAGAGGGTGTGAGTAGGGGAGTGAGAGGCAGGTTTTTTTCGTGCAGAGTTGTGAATGATTGGAATGCCTTGCCTGAGAGTGTGGTGTCTGCAAGGAGTTTGAATGTGTTTAAGACCCGGTATGATGAGATGTGTGTGAGATAAAAGGACCTCCTAGATGAGTCTTTGACTCCATGAGGTCTTGTTTAATAATAATAATAATAATATATCAGCTTTAATACCATTTTCCTTCAAATTTGATCCGTACAGATAATGAATAACAGAGGGGATGATGTACATCCTTTGCTAACACCAGATTTAACGTCACACCATCTTCCTGTACTTCCTTCATTTCTAACTGCTGACTTATAACACAAATAAAGACTAAGTATTGCTTGATATATTGTCCCATTGACACCTGTAGTGTTTTTGTCGTAAAGTGAAAATCTGATCCTGGCAGCCTCTATTTGGCCTGAATCCAGCTTGTTCTTCACCAAACTTCCCTTCCACAATCCTTCTCAACTGTTTTTCATGTATACTTTCATAAATCTTACAAGGAACACTCATTAGGGAAATACTTCTGTAATTCTCATGTTCAGTTTTATTTCCCATTTTGTATATAGGTACTATGAGAGCTCTACTCCAATCATCTGGAATTCTCCTCTCTGTCCAGGCCTTCTGAACTATGCAGCCCTTCTGGACCTTTTGAACTCTGCTCTCCATCTTCCAGATGGAGAGCAGAGTTCAGGGTTGCTTGCTGTTGTAGAGGTTCTTTACTGACATCCATCTGTCAATTGCAGGTCTGGGTTGTCATCATTATTGTATTCCCATAGCATACTATTTGAGTTGAAATCTTCAAGGATGATGATAGGATGAACTGGCTAAGCTTATATACATTGTAGATTGAGATGTCCAGCTGGATACCAATGAAAAAGTCACTTTGTAAATGGTTCAGAGATTTGGAAATTCATCATCATCATCAAATTCCTGACATGTACCCTCAAGGGGTGTACAGGATATGATAGTACTACGCGAAAAATTTACATCATTACTAACTTCTTATCTACAATTTTCCTCCAAATCAGTCTGTTACTTGTCAAGACTCTAACATTATCAGATCTTATATTTCTATCATCTAAGGCACTTTGTACCGTATCAATTCACCTATATCTTGGTCTTCCTCTGGGTCGTTTTCAGCCAACCTAGGAGAGAACACTTGTTTTGCTAATCTTTCCTCGCCTATTCTGTTTGAGTGACCATACCACCAGAGATTAGCTCTGCGAACGCAGTCCTGGATGCTGACAATGTCAGGTTCTTTCCTAATATCCTCGGTTTTAATATGATATTGCCATTGATGCCATCTGTTCATGCCTCTAATCTTTTTCAGGCCTCTCATATCTGCAGTCTCTAGTCTTCGGTCCAGTGTTTTACTTCTTACCCAGCTCTCAGATCCATAAGTTAAAACTGGTTTGAACACTGTCTTGTATACAGCTAATTTAGTGTTCCGACTAATTTCTCTCTTATTCCATATGAATTTATTCAATTGACTTCCCACCATACCAGCTTTGCTGATTCTGTTGTCTATTTCTATACTGAATTTACCATCTTCTCTAAAAATCGTGCCTAAGTAGCTGAAATGTTTTACTTGTTCCACAGGTTCCCAATTCACAACACAGTTGACATTTTCAACAATTCTACCTATTTTCATTGTCTTTGTCTTTTTAATGCTGACCTTCATACCATATCTATGACAACAGTTATTCAATTCAGTCAGAGAATCTTGCAAACTTGTAGTGGATTTATTTAGAACAGGGGTCGCCAAACTTCTTTGACAGTCGACCCCTTCAAGAGTTTCCTACTTTTTATCAGCCCCCTCTATTTTACTATTACGTAATTATAACAGGACAAACAGAAAAGACGCTTATGTGAGTTTTTAAATTGTATATTTTATAATTACAGTGTTTCTTGTATGTGTAATATAGTATATATTATTATATTGGCTTAACGTCAAACGGATACGTTTTTGTTTTTGACGTCATTCTTAACTTGATAGGAGAGATAAATAATATATAAAACATAAAATTTAATTTAGATAACTAAATAACAATAATACAATCTTCCTATAGGTATATATAGGATGTACAAAACTACCAGCCCTGCTCAACTCTTCAACATAGAGAAGTTGAAGAGCAACATGAATGAATTATAATATGTATATTGATGAATTTTAGAACATTAACACTCACTTGTATGTCGATGCACAAAAATGAGAACTGGGATCGAATACGTGTAAGTATAAGTAAATAAGCAACCACGCACGTGTTGCAATCTCTCTCTCCTGCCATGGCGAAACCACCGACATCCGTTTATTGGTAAATACGTCATTTTAACTATTTTAAGTTAGCTAACAGTTACCTCCGTAACAATTTTCATGACCTTGCTCCATCTTATAGGTCCTACTCATGTCACTGTTCCCACGATTCACTCTTAATTGCATTGTCATTCAGGATGGAGGTAATCCAAGTTAACCGAATTAAATATTACCCGTACAATGATGTCTTATATTTTTCTATCGAACCCTGAGCCCGAATCAACCCCTAACAATGTTATATCGACCCCCAGGGGTTGATATCGACCACTTTGGCGACCACTGATTTAGAAGTATAACATCGTCCGCATAAAGCAAAGAGCAGACATTAACATCTCCAATTCTGATATCATGTTTAATATCACTTTCCTTCATAATGTGATCCATATAGATAATGAATAACATTGGAAATTCTTTAATTCTAAATGGATAAAACTTTAAAAAAAATAATAAATGCAAATATATATATATATTACTTGCAGAATCTTTGGTGGGGTTGCTGAAAGGTCAAGGCTGGATAACTGAAGGAGACCTCCAAGTAGCCTTTTAAGGAATGCAGAGAACTGACCAGATTTCTAACATAATGACCAACTTCTAATGATATACCCCATTAGTAATTATCTACCAGGATACTGAACAAACAAGCATGGGCTACCAATTTTGGATTTAACCATCTATATTGTATTCTTATAGGCTTAAACTAAAATAAAATGATGGTATAACATGAGAATTTCATGTGAGCTGTGGCATTGCTCGGTTAAACAAAGTGACCATTGTTTCCATCAGGGAACTATGGAAAACAGTGAAAAGACAGCTCCAGATCTAGAGCATTGGCACCAGTATGTTCTAGATCTGCATGTTAACATAAGAAGCATCAAAAGAAATGAAATGGAACACGGGGATAATTTTCTTGAATGGCAAGCAGTATCAAGTAGAATAACATGGACAAATACCAGAATGGGGAACAAGACAATGAGACTTATTTGTGTCTATGGTCCCACAGAAGATTCTTCTGCTAAGGAAAAAGAGGAGGAATTTTTTGAAGGATCCAAGAGAACAGCTCACACAAAGAAAAGGGAAAAGTTGGTCAGTGGAGGAGATCTAAACAGCAGAGTAGGAAATGATTCCCAGACAGAGAAATGGTTAGGAAAAATTTCAGAAAATACAAAGCCAATAATAATGTTTAAACTCCTGCTGGATTTCTGTTCAGGACATAGGCTAGTCCTTACTAACACCATGTTACAACATAAACATGTGCACAAATTCACATAGAGACACACAAAAAATAAAAAAAGTCACACTGATTATGTCATTATTGATAGTGATATCTTCAATACTGCTTCAGGCCACAAAAGTATACAAAGGATTTGAAAATCAGTAATAAAAAGACAAAGACTACAACAATGGCAGGAGCATTGAAAATATCAATTGAATCCTGAATGAAGAACCTGTGGAACAAGTAAAACATTTCACCTATTTAGGCACAGTTTTTAGTAAAGATGAAAAATTAAATATGGAAATAGACAACAGAATTATTAACGCTAGTATTGGAAAGAAATTAGCCAAAAATGCTAAATTAGCTGTATATAAGACAGTGTTAAACCAATTTTAAATTATAGATCTGAGAGACAAGTTATAAATAAATGAGTTGATCAAAGAATGGAGATCACAGATATGGGAGGTTGAGAAAGATTTGGGGAGTGACAGAAAACAGATGACAATCAATGCCAGCACTACATTAAAAAGAAGGATATTGAGAAGGAACTTGATATCTTAGGATTCATGCGTGAGTGTGAGTGTGTGTGTGTGTGTGTGAGAGAGAGAGAGAGAGGGGCCTAACAGCAGGTGGTATGGTCACTTCAACAGAATGGGGAGGAAAGGATAGCAAAACAAGCTTTGCTATGTTTTAAATTAAAGGTGCCAAGAAATTATGTTCTTGGTTTCATCCTTTATCCAAGTATAAGCAAACAAAGTCTGCATGTAAAGTCACTTCACGACCAGGCTACTTCTATATATAGAGGCTGATGACTTCACATCAATTATGTATCAAACACTGCAATGCACATATACTTACAGGCATGTATAATGCATTATGGAAAGGGCCATTACCCAGACCAGTTTCAACCTTTTTTGAGGTTTCATCAGTGGGAGCCACACCCAGAAGTGATACTAAAGTTGAAGTAAGGCAAAAGTCATATTTCCATATACAAGTAGTCAAAAGGTGTCACTACACCTGGATAAAGGATGAAACCAAAAATATAATTTCTTGGCATCTTTAATTTATAGTATAACCAAGTGAAAAAACTATTAACATTTATTTCTAATCCAGAGTATTTTACTAATATGGTGTGACAACTTTTGCCTATCTCTATATGGAAATATGACTTCTGCATTACTTCAACATTAGTATCATTTGAGTATAGAATAGAATCAATCGACCGTGAGATGCGGTGATTGATTCATTCAATCCAATACCCTTGGAGTGTAATGGATGGCAATGCTGTAGCCAATGAAGTTCTAACTGAGGCTCGGCTATTGCTGTTACCCTCCTGCCATGATCAGAGCTTTAATAGCTCAATAACACCTTATCCCTACACTGTCCTCTACAGATAACGGGGAAGATGAAAAGCATTTTTGCTTCGCCCCTTTAAGCCAGTCCTTATAAGGACTATTAGTATCATTTGGGTTTGGCTCCCACTGATGAAACCTCAATAAAGGCTGAAAATTGTCTGGGTAGTGACCCTTCTCATAATACAAGGATATGTGCATTGCATTATGGGATACTAAGGCAACTGATACGAAGTCATTAGCCTCTATATACAAGTAGCCCAGTTGTGAAGTGATTTCATGTACAAACTTTGTTTGCTCACGCTTGGATAAAGGGTGAAACCAAGAATATAATTTCTTGGCATCTTTAATTTAGAGTATAAACAAGTGAAAAAAATTTTCAACAAAACAAGTGTTTATTGAATTCATGACAAGAGAAAGATCAAGATCTAGGTGGATCGATATAAGAAGTTCCTTAGTAGACCCTAATATAAGAACTAACAACATTAGAATCTTGACAGATAACAGACTAATTTGGATGAAAATTGTTGAAAGGAACTAGTTTATTTTATTCATGTGGGGTCACCCCATTCCTCTACTGCCCCTTAGGACTGGATGAGCCCTCCTAGTGAGGAATTAAGTATGTATTTTATGACTGTCGATCCATGTGTGTGTGTGTTCACGGACTGGTTTGCCTGTTTTGAGGCAAAGTCCAAAATCCAATCAGGTATTTTCATTTCAAGAATATCTTTAAATCGTTAGTTGAAATCAGAATGGAGAGCTACAAGTGCTGACAATAGCTGAGCGTCTTCATCACATTTTTCCACTGTCGATAGATTTAGAAACTGGCTGAATTCTCCTCATCCTAAGTTTCATTTGTACAGGACAAGTTTTGAAACAAACGCAGAAATAACAGCTTTTGGTTTTATTAAATTCTGCTCATCTCCTTGGAGCTTCAAATTTGTTTCATTAAATTTGTTCAACAAGTTGGTCAAATAAGCTATGTCACTTTTAAAATTAATAAAGTTGGCTTGTAAAGAATCATCTCTGTTTTTAAAAACTGTAGCAGTGAGTCGAAGAGTTTATAAAATCAATTCAAACAGGAACCCTTTGATAGCCAACGAACTTCTGTATGGAGCAGCAAGCAATTGAATTCTTCATCATTTTCAATACAAAGTTGTCCAAACAATCTGTCATTCAATGAATGACTTTTGATTTTCTTGACTACTGTAATTACATAACGTAATGACTTGTGTAGGCAATCACTCGGGTATTTGGCAACTAAATGTTGATGATGAATCACAGTGTACAATGATAGATTTGGCACCACCTCTTTGAAATATATAATAAAACTGCAATAGTGTCCTACCATCGCTGGAGCACCATCAGTAGCAACTGACAAGATATTTAGAGGGATTTCTTTTTCTTTAAAAACTCTTCCAATACATGAAATAGCGATTCTCCTTTAGTGTCAGTTAGCATATTTTTATCAAATAATAATTCTCGGCAAATTTTTTCTTCTTTTATGTACCATACATATGCTAAAAGTACAGGCTTCATTACCTGGTAAAGTACTCATGTAACGAGTCATCAACATCCTGGGCCATTTCTTCAATTCTTCGCTGCACTGAATTATTGCTCAAAGGAATTTTCTTGCTATCAGAGGCTGGATGATTATGGAAGGATGACATTGATTGAAGAAAATGGTATAAAGACAGCTGTTGCAGAATGTGTGGTGGAGATACTTAATGAGCAGTTCATAAAGATCTTTCAATCTTGCGAATGTGACTTCATGGAGAGATTAAGAGCAGTTGATGATGGGGAGGAGAGACTGACTGTAAGTGAGCAAGAGGTGTTTGGGGAGTTGAGTAAACTAGATGTAAATAAGGCTATGGGACTTGATAATATATCACCACGTATTCTGAAGGAATGTGCCAGGGAGTTGACACCAGCCTTGACATATTTTTTTTAACATGAGTCTTGCACTGGGTCAAGTTCCTAAGGAGTGGAAAGAGGGCAAGATTGTGCCACTTCACAAGGGAGGTGATAGAACTCAAGCATCAAATTAAAGGCCTGTCTGTGTGTCAGGTGTTGTAGTTAAATTGTTGGAGAAGCTGGTGAGAACTAGGATCCAGAATTGGGTTGACAACAATGGTATTATCTTTGATAGACAGCATGGATTTGCTAAAGGGGGGGGGGTCATGTTTTAATAATCTACTTACTTATTACAATAGGGTGACTGCTTCTTTGGACAGATGAGAGGGACAGAGGAGAGGGATACACTGTAGTATACTTAGATTTCACAAAGGCTTCTGATGATAAGAAGTGCCAGATGATAAGTTGTTAGTCAAACTAGAGTGGATGAGGTTGGATATTAGATTAGTGCATTGGATTGGAGACTAGCTATCTGATAGGTATCAGTAAGTTGTGTATGTGGGAACAATATCCAGGAAGAGGAAAGTCACTAGTGGAGTGCCTCAGGGGTCTGTTTTAGGTCTATTACTGTTTAACTTGTACATTAATGATATTAGTGAAGATTTGGATGGAGATATTCATTTGTTTGCAGATGATGCAAAGTTGGGATGAACTATAAAGCGTAGAGAAGACGTTGTGGCCTTATAAGAAGACTTGAATAAATTGAGTGACTGGGCATGGGAATTTGGATGCAAGTTCAATGTTGCAAAATGTAAGGTTTTAAAATTTGGGAAACAAAGATGGGATGCAGAATTTACGCTTGGTGGGGATATATTGTTGGAGGTGGAGGAAATAAGAGATCTTGGTATGTTGATGAACAAGGATCTAAAATTTAGAGAGCACATTGCGAAAATTGTGAGGACAACACAACAAATTCTGGGAATGATGCAGAGGACAGACGTAGAAGTAAGGATATTCTTGTTCTACGCCCTTTGTCCAAAAAGAAATCGATCTTTTGATAGAAAATAATACACAGGCAATTATAATTATTCAAATCATTCATTTCAATCAATATACTCTCCCTCAGCTTCAATACAGTGTTTGGTACAGTCAATTAATTCATTAAATGAGTTTTTTATATCGACTTTTGGGATGCTGTTGAGGGATCTTTGGAATCACTTGGAATTGTGGTTACTGCCACTTGAATGTGTTCAATGATGTCATATCGTTTTTCTTCCATCAGGAAATGAAGTTAGGGGAAGAGAAAGAAGTTAGAGGGTGCTAAATCAGGTGAATAAGGTGAGTGATCCAACACACAAACTTGGTTTTTGCTCAAAAACTGTCTCACAATGTTCAAACGATGAGATGGTGCATTATTGTGCAAAAGTGACCAGCTGTATGCATCACAATATTCATGCCATAAGCGACGAATTCTCGCTATCAATTGCTTCAAAACTTCAAGATAAAACTAACCATTGACCGTTTGGCCAGCCAGAACGAATTATCTGTGAATAATGCTCTTGGAATCGTAGACACAAATCAATATTGTCTTTACTTTTGACTTCTTCAAGCGAATTTTTTTTGCTTGAAAAAAAAAATGCTGAGTGGAGACCACCAGAAGAGGGGCATCTCCACTCAGCATGCTGGCATTTTGTTTCAGGCTCATATTGAAAACACCACGTTTCGTCACCACTAACGATTGTTTCAAGGATGTTTGAGTCCTTACGAGTGGTTTTAATGAGGTCTTTGCAGTGTTCAATTCGATATATTTTTTGGTCGTTGGTCAACTTGTTGGGAACAAATCGCGAATTCAATTTACGAAGGCTCAAACTCTCAGTCAAAATGTTGTGCACAGTTGACTTTGGAATCCCCAATTCATCTTCGATCAATCTCATGGGTGATTTTGGTTTTCTTTGATGAAATCATGCACATTTTGGATGTTAACTTTGCTCAGTCCAGTTTTTGGATGGTCCAGCTTTTCGTCGTCCTCAAGCGTCTCACGGCCACTTTGAAATTGCTTAAACCACTTGTAAACTTGAGTATGGGATAAGCATTCATCACCATATGCTTTTTGAAGCATTTTGGTAAAACTTTTACCAAGTTTAACACAAAAGTCAATCACAACTCTCTGTTTGAAACTCATTTTCTGACTGTTCATCAAAACACACTGTCACTCTTGGCACTATAACTTGGCTTCTAATGAAACAAATGTCATAATCAGTTAACACAACACTAATGAAGACTGCCACTTTCGACAACAAAAGATACAACAGGTGGCACCACTAGTTTCTTCTATTTTTGAAATAGTTCGGTTTCTTTTTGGACAGAGGGTGTTTCTGTCCAAAAAGAAAAGTAGTTTCTGATCCCTGGAATGTCGACTATGAGGAAAGGTTGAGAAGATGCAATTTACAGAGTCTAGTGCATAAGTTCCCAAACTTTTTCTGGCCACCGCCCACTTTGCAAGACATAAATTTTGTAACACCCCCCATTATAACAGTTTTCCACGTTCAAGCCGTTTGATATTTTTGACGTAAATAGCAACTAATGATACATTACTGCATATGCCATTATATTTTTAAAAAGAAGTGGCGAATATGTGCTTCATCTTGAACACAGTTATTGCTATACCAATTTTGGTGAAACATAGCCCATATGTAAAGATTGTAAAATGTATTCTCGAATAACATTATGCAAAGTTTCATACAATGGTTTAAATATGAAAATGTGGAATACAATTAAAAGAATGCATTGCATTAGTAGGAATCTTATTGTAATAATTAAAACACCGTTAAATATATTACAAAATTGTTTATTTCTAACTAATAAAGTAAAAATACAAAGCAAAAATAACAAATTAACGTGAAGTTTCATACAATGGTTTAAATATGAAAATTCGGAATACATATTAAGAGACTGCATTACATTAGTAAGAATCTTATTGTAATAATTAAAACACATCAAATGTATTAGATGGTTTATTTCGAACTTACAAAGTAAAAATACAAAGAAAAAATAAATTAATGTGAAGGATGAGCCTGGTGCATTTTTAAAAGTTTGTTAATATCGAGTTCAACTTTCGTTAAAAACAGTCGTAAATCGCCACGCTCAGTTATATGCAATCGGTTCCTTTTCTTAGATAGTAAATTCACTACAGCACTAAACCCATGCTCAGCCAAATAAGAAGATGGAAATGCAATTAAAAATTTCTGCACTATTTCCCATAATCCAGGTTAGAGTGTCGGTATTGATTTTTGACGCCAGACCTCTTGGTATCCAGTTTTGAATTTTATTTTTAGTTCTTCATTTGTTGTGAGTTCTATGAGTTCCACTTCTAAATTTGATGATTCTGCTGTGCTTACATGTGAGAAAGGATCTAGAACCCAATTTGGTATATTCATGTTTAGAATATCCTTGAATCACTCATTGAAATCAGCATGGAGAACCTCCAAGTGTTGGCAGATGTAAGTAAATCTTCCTTTTTGAGAGACACTGCTGATAAATTTGAAAAGTGACTATATTCCCCTCGGGCCCATATTCTGCTTGAACAGAAGAAGTTTCCCTACAAAAGCGACTTTTGTAGGGAAACGTTTTTTGTTTTAATTCAATTCAATTCATCACCTTGTAGTTGTAGATTGATTTCATTAAATATTTTATAGAGGTCTGTCAAATAAGCGATGCCATTTTTGGATATAATCAGGTTGGCCCGCAATCCGTCGTCTCTGTTTTCTAGGAACTCTAGTACTGAATCAAACAAATTGTAAAATCGATGCAGACAAATACCTTTTGAAAGCCAGCGAACTTCTGTGTGAAGCAGCAAACGACTGAAATCTTCATCGTTTTTACTACAAAGTTGGCTAAACAATCTGTCACTCAATGAATTGCTTCTAATTTTGTTGACTACTCTAATAACGTAATGGAGCGACGTGTGCAGGCGTTCACTTAAATTTTTCGCAACCAAATGTTGACGATGAACACAATGTATAGCGAGTACATTTGGTAGTGCTTGTTTCAAATGCGCTATGAAACCCTTGTGGCGCCCTGCCATTGCTGGAGCACCATCAGCAGCAGCAGACAAAATATTACGAACAGGAATGTCTTTCTCTTGAAAAAACTTATTCATGATATTAAACATAGATTCTCCCTTTGTATCCGCTTCCAAGTTTTTAGCAAATAATAATTCTTGACAAACTTTTTCCTCTTTCAAGAATCGTACGTATGATAAGAGTAGTGGTTCATTATTTGAGAGAGTTGATTCATCAAGTTGAATGGAAAATTGGCATGTCTTCAAATAATCACACAATGATTTTTCAACGTCTTCAGCCATTTCATCGATTCTTCTATGCACTGAATTATTGCTCAAAGGAATTTTCCTGATGAAATCTGATGCTAGCTTATGAAGCACAGTGTTTATTACTTCTTTTACTGCCAACAAGATTAATTCCTCACCAATTGTGTGTGGTTTTCCCACTTTTGTGATTAATAATGAAATATTATAAGAAGCTTGTAATCCATCATTATCTTGTTTAGTGGACGACGTAAAAGTTTTCATATAGTTAGACGTTTAAAATATTTTTCTTCTAGTACTTGAAAATAGGACAAATCTTTATCCTTTTTTGTCAGCATGCATTTTAGTCAAATGCTCTTGTAGCCTAGAAGGTTTCTTTGCTTCATTTGAAAACACTTTTTGCCAAATCAAACATGGGTAATAATTGGTTCATAGGAGACTGAATACTGTACTGTCAACATTTCTTCTTATATTCAGACATAATGAAGTAATAAAATTTGCAAAAATATTCACAAAATAAAAGATTTAATTTACACTTTGTATGACTCCACTTATCTATCGCACTTTCGACTGATGATTGTTGGCAAAGCACACAAAAAATAATGAAACTTATTCCTAAACCACTGGTATTTATAGATTTGAAATCTAGCCCGAATCGACTTGCATGCATTGATTTGTTTGCGATACCATCGTACTCGTGCTTTGAACAAGTCACTGCAAGCACCCATATTCCTGTCAAAGCATGCTGAATTGAGTGAATTACCTACATAATAGTTGACCGACATACTACTAGTTAAGACTCGTCTGCTGCATGGATAGACTAAAGCCTGTAAGGCACCATCAATTTTTACAATAGCAAAAAATGAATAAATTTTTTAAGTATATAAAAAAATAGAAGTTAAAATATCCTGTATGACACGTTCAATTTTTTATTTTGCACGCAAGCGCATTTTGTTTGTCCGACCATGACATTGTCCGAATAATTATAAATAATAATTAATAAATAAAATAATTACACACGATATAACCACAGAAAACAGTATAATAAGTTTCGAATAATATTTGCTTTGTTTTTTCCCTCTAGTTAGCAATATAAGTTAATACTAACTAGGCTAACTAAAATTTACAATTTTATTTCTTTCTTGCCATTGTTATTTTTACTCGTAATATTAAATTATATAAAATTTGTACAAAAAATTTATTTTTTTTCAAATCAATTAGAAAAGTGGTTTTATATATTTTATATATATTTTGAAATGAAATATAACAAATATATTTGCTACTCTAAACATAACCTATTATACACACATATATACATGCTCTATTTTCTCATTGACATAAAAAATTGACATCTATTTCTATCTGACATGGTAAATTTTCAAATAATTAAATAATTGAAATAGAAAATTGATAAAAAAATGTATCATGTAAGACGGGCATAAAGATGAATTAAAATGCAATATTTAAATTTTAAATGGTTATCTAATCGCAAAATCAAGAAAATAATTAATTTTTACATATATGTTATTAATTTCTTCTATAAAGGGCCACCGACCCCTACACCGCCTGAACGCCCCCAAATGCTTCAGATCCCACTACAGTCCCCCCTCACCCCAGAAGGCTTCAGCGCCCACTTTGGGAACCTATGGTCTAGTGCAGCGGTTCCCAAACTGTGGGCTGCGGCTCCCTTGGGGGGAGGGGGGGGGCGTAGGTTTTGTTGAGGGGGGGGCGTGAAATAATGAAAACAAATTTAAAATGTTTTAAGACTAAGTAGATTTTTTTACTTTTAAAGAAACGTATTTAACTTTTATTATTTATTATTTCTTTTTTTGTTATTTTTTATATCTTAATGGAAAAATTCACACATTAGTGTTGGTTCACAAACTTTGCTTCCTGTGTATTTTGGCACTTAATGAATATTAGTAAATATTGCTTATTCATATGTTTCATTTCAAAGCAGTGGTTAATGGTATTTACTTCGAATGCTCTCCAGAGAAGCTCCAAATCTTCCTGTCCCTTTCATCACGCGTTCTTAATCAGAGACTGTTGATATTGACTTTATATACATATCAAAACTCGTTTTATGTTATCACATGTCATTCGCATATACTTCACACATGAAAAAAAAGCTTAAACAAGTTCATGTGGGGAGATAGTAACTCGCTTGCAGTGGGTAAACAACACGCCCTCCCTAACAGCCACTATACTGCAGAGGCAATAAAAACAAGTAATTTTATTATGCCAGTGAATAAGGTATGAGGAGTCTGTGTAAATTATTTCTCAACAAATAGTGCAATTAGAGACAATGGGGATAAAAACACTAATTATTGAATCACATGTCCCCTCATACAGAAACTATGCTGTATAGACTGAAACAAAAGCCATATGTTGCATGGGCAAACACAGTATTTAACTAAAAACTATTGTTATTAATTAGATGTGTGTGAGTTAGATTTCCCAAGGCAGCAATAAAATTCAACCGAACGTGTTAAAATTCGTAAAAGTGTTAAAACTAAGTAACATATATATAATGAATGTTATGGCTGTTTCACATATGGAATTCGGTTGAAGAGAGTTAGCATTTCAACTCAATTGTCAGCTATGCTTTTATCTTTCGGTTGCGCGATCTTTTGTTAATACCGCACCAATCGTATGCATGTTTTAATACAATGCCTTTGTTGTCTGTTTCGCATTAGGCTTAATTACCTTAAAGGGAGAAAAGTCACAAAAGAGAAAAATGTTCCTGGTCCGGAGATTCCCTTATTCAGGTAATATTCACTAATTTCATGTTATCAGTCTGTAGTGTGCCAGTATCGGTAAGTGGTGATATTATTTGATCTAGTCTACGTTAATAAATTTAACCCTGAGATGGGTAAGTGGCTGATAAAAAATAAAAAAAAAATTCTCGCGAACAATCAGAAGAAGAAGAAACAGACTCAAAAAAAAAAAAAAGACAGTATTTCATATTTTACCAGAACAGCCTGCATCGTCTTCAGAACCAAACGGTAAGAGGCAAAAAATGTAATATATGCATTTGATTTTTGCAATATTTGCTGTGTATGTTTTGCATTGAATATAAATACAATAAATATAATAATAATATATCTCTCCATTATGATCTATTTTCGAGGGGGCCTGTGAAATATTTTAATTTTTGCAAAGGGGGGCCTGACATCCAGAAGTTTGGGAAGCACTGGTCTAGTGGATGGGAGGAAGAGGGGTGTATGATAGAGACCTACAAGTTAGTAAGGGGTTGTTATACGATCAATGTTGGAAAGGTTTTACAGCAAATGGTGGGAGATGAGAAGAGAACCAGAGGTCATCCCTCTAAGCTGTATAAGGAGGGTGTGAGCAGGGGAGTGAGAAGCAGGTTTTTTGCATACACAGTTGTGATTGATTGGAATGCCTTGCCAATCATTCACAACTCTGCATGCAAAAAATCCCCTTCTCACACCCTCCTTATACAGCTTCCAGTGATGAACTCTGGTTCATCACTGGAACATCTGAGAGTGTGCTATCTGCAGGGAATATGAGTGTGTTTGAGGTGTGGTATGATGAGCTGCGTGTATGACAAAAGTACCTCCTAGATGAATCTTCAACTCCACCGAGTATAATAATATTGTTGTTTAATCCTTTAAACGAAGAACAAACTGTCTTAAACTTTCCAAGTTCTGGAAAAACTAATTTTTTTAAAATACCCTCAAAATAAGTTATATCCCATTCAACACTGTAATTATCAACCTTTTCAAACTTCAACATAACATCCGAAAATGAACCTTTCCAATGTCATTATTTGCAGTTTAAACACTCATTCCCTGTGAAATGTTTAGGAAAGTCTGAAAATTTATCTTTCAAATGTGTTATTTGAAGTTTTACATTACTGAAATATCAAAATCTCCATCCTAACATCTAATATGGGTTTTTCCTAATAAAGTTGCCACTCAGTGGATATCACATGACTGTTGGCCATTTTAATATTCAACTTGTTATTCATCTCCATCACATACAGCTTAGAACCATGAGACAGCCCAAAATCCACAGGTAATAAAGTTTAATCTGTTTATATTTTTTCTACAATGCCTATCAATGATGTATCAGTTATGTTCAGAAGATAGAATGAAACTCATGATTAACTCAGCTTTAATAAGCAAATGCATCAACTAATACTTATAATGCTAATACAATTAAATAATTACCTGCTGTCATTCTCTGTAGCAAGCTCTGTCCTACCACCAAATCTGATCTGACACTAGGAAAAAAAAAAATTTTTGGTGCAAGACTTGCTACAAGCTAAGGTAAAATGTAATGTTAGTAATTTTTTTCAATTAACTTTAATTTCTTGTAAACATTATACTGCTTCAGATAATACTGTGATACTTACGAGAAGGGGGTGGCTGGAAAGTTCTAATTAACATCTACTTCAAATATTAAAGCAACTGATATACCACAAGAAAGACCATATCAAAATACAAGAATAAAAGAACATAAGTTACCTCCATAACTCTGCTACTACGAGGGTGGTATAAAAAGTTCTATGCCTAACAATGAAAAAACAAATTTATAATTTCAAAATTATTTTTATTTTTCAACATAATCTCCCTTAAGACTAATACATTTATTCCAGTGATGCTTCAGTGCCATTATCCCATCCCTGTAATGGTTCTCAGTCAGATCTGCAAAATACCCTTTTAAATCTGCAATCACCTCTTGATTCGAAGAAAAACGCTGACCAGCGAGGAAGAGTTTTAGTTTTGGGAAGAGATAGAAGTCAGAGAGAGCCAAATCTGGGGAATAGGGCGGATGTTCCAACAAGTCATAGTGCAAACCCCTTAATTTTCCCATTGCCAAAACTTCTTTGTGGGCAAGTGCATTCCTGATGAAAGATGATTTTTTTCTTCTGTAAACCAGGTCACTCACAAATTTTTTCATCTAGTCTGGATAAAAGATCAGAACAATATTCCCCAGTTATTGTTTTACCCTTTTCAAGATAATTAATAAACAAAATGCCTTCAGCATCCTAAAATACCGATGCCATGACCCTTCCTGCTGATGGAGCCGACTTGGTCTTCTTTGGCGGTGACCAACCAGCTTCTGTCCACTGTTTTGACTAATGTTTGGATTCTGGTGTGTAACGGTGAATCCAAGTCTCATCCATAGTAATAAATCGACAAACAAAATAAGTTTTATTCTTGTTAAAATGCTCCAAGCACTGTTCAGAGATTTTCATGCAGGTGCATTTTTGATCTGCTGTGAGCATGCACAGCACCCATCTTGCACGAAGCTTTTTCATTTGCAATTCTTCATGCAAAATATATCCTACACATTATTTTGAAATGCCTATAGTCTCAGCAATTCATGCATTTTGACTTGCCAGTCATCCAATACGAAATCGTGCACTTGATCAATGATATCTGGTGTTGTTACACTTTTTGGACATTCTTCATGTGGATCATCTTCAAAGATGGTATGGCCATGTTTAAATTTGGGAGATCATTTCTTAATTGTCGAAAACGAAAGAGAAGAGTGCCCATAAACTTTATCAACTTCAAATGAATTTCTTTTGGTGTTAAAACTTCTTTTACAAAGAATTTTATACCTGCAATACTCAATTTTATCCATTTCAAGGGATATAGACAACACTTTTGCTGCAGACAGCTGTATAAAACAAACTACTTGATAGAATGACTTGCAATTTCACATGGATGCTTATAATAGACGTACCAACTTAAAGAAAAAAAAAAAAATCTTGCCAATAGTGTTGCCATCTCCGGTCGAGGCCAAGAACTTTTCAGACCACCCTCGTAGGATGTTTTTTTTTTTTTTTTTTTTTTTTTTTTGTGGTTATTTCAGTTGCTTTAATATCATTTTTGTTCTAGGCGTTTATCAGCACTTTCCAGCACCCCCCCCCTTGCATATACCTACAGAATATAAATTCTTGTATTATATTATACTTAAGGTACATACATAATACTGAAAACATTTCTTAGACACACAACAGAAAAGAATATACAAAATACAGTAACACAATAGCAGACTTGATTACATGTTGATTTAAGTGATAAAAAAAAGTTTAACAAAATCTGCAAAATATTTTTAAAAAAATTGCATATTAAATCAAGAAAAGATCACCTTAAGCTTAATTAAGGTGAGGAAAATAAGCAGCATGTAAATGAGAATATAAAAGTAGAGAGTGTAGTAGGTTTGGAAAATGATGTTGATTGGAAGAATGAATCAAACGAGAGTAGGTAGCTTGCAGGCAGAGAGAGAGAGAGAGAGAGAGAAAGAAAGATGTGCTGAAAGAAGAAGTAGAATGTATCAAGAAGGGATTGGATAGTGTGAAAGAAGAGATAAGGAGGCCGGAAACAATGAATACAAAGTGAATCAGAGTAGGAATGAGGGTGTTATGTGAATGATAAAAATGGAGAGAATAAGAGAACCAGTAAAAGAGAGAGAGATTGAAAGAAAGGCAAGACAGTGCAGGAAACAGACAAGTAGGAAAACAAGGGACAAAAGTGCCAGAGGAGAGAGAACGAGGGATGCAGGTGAGCAACGAAGAAACAGAGTAGTAAGAGATGTGATGTATAGTGACTTGAAGATCTGGTGTGCAAGATTGAATACCAGAAGATCATCTGCCTGGAGGAATGATAGATAGAGTGACTATGGCAATTAAGTAAAGTGAAAGAGTAGACGAGATAATTGTATTGTTGGATACAAATGACTTGAGAGGCAGATGGCAAGAGATCTGAGGTTCATGCTTAAGTTTGTATGGCAGAAGACAGAGGGAAGCTTGTGGGGGGGGGGTAATATTGCAGAGCTGTGGAGAAGAGCATCAATAATGAATAGTATCATAGCCAGAATGTTGAAAGAGAGGCTTCGATTACATAAAACGAGGAAGAACATAGACATCTGGAGAGAATGTTGTTCTCCAAACAAGTCAATGCAGGGAAATTATAATTATCAGGAGAGATGGTAGTAGGGTGACCTCTTATGTGAATAGTTGCTTGGGAAAAGGGGGAATACATCATGTAATGAAATCCATGGAATCTGGAGGAGATAATGATAGGTACTGAAACAGTGGCAGTGCCTTGATTCTTTATTTAAATGCAAAGAGTATCCAGAATAAAGAGGATGAATTGGTGCACTCAGAGCCTTTGCCTGTCCAAAGATTATTGGGATCACAGAGACATAGTTGATGGAAGATGATATACTGACAGAAATAGAAGTAACAGGGTACAGCACTTTTTGTCAAAGGATACGAAGGGAAAACACGCAGGTGGAGTATACTTCTTATAAGTGATGAGCTATGTCCTCTCAAGTGGAGCATTTGGGTGGCAATAGCACTAAGAGTTTTGAGAGAGAGAGAGAGATGGGTAGGACAGGATATTTAGTGGGGTGTTGCTATAAGCTAGGGAGCATATGGGGGAAGCAGATGTTTAGACAGTTCAGCTTACTGTAGTGAGTGCAAGAAGAATGATTGTTATGAGAGATTTTAACTACACCAATATAAATTGGGAAGAGAAAAGTGCATGTAGTAAGAGAATGGAATTTCTGGAATTCTTGAGGGCCAAATGTCACTTGCCACCAAATATATATTATTACTATTATAGTTATTACACAGGGATCTCCATAGAGTCAGAAGACACTTTGGGGAGAATTCCACTAAACATTATTCAAGTTTCCTATCATGGATGAAAAGATCTTGAATGGGAGAATTTATTGAAAAATTAATTCATTCAAGATTTAACAAGTCTAACATATCAACAAGGGGGAAACTTGTACTTAAGCAAACAAAAGGATTGTAAATAGGGCAATAAATACCTTTAAATGTAGAATTATAAAAGAAAACTTGTTTATTCAAATCTAAATAAAGATTTCCAGTTTGTAAAATGTAACTATAAAAGGGTATTCTATGTGAAATGAAATGTTTATCAAGATGTATTCTTGATAAACAAAAGTCCAAAGTTCGCGGGCGAACCGTTCAGGTGAACGTTTGGCTTGAGGCATAAGCATTTACATGGAAAGCAGCGCTAGCTCGTTTTCCCAGAAGATGCTACACAGGGAGACCTGGTATACCGGATCATCTCGCAGGCAAAGGAGACGAGTGCCGTGAGGAAGAACGTGGCAGTAAAGAGGGTGCCAAGGGTGCAGAATAAAAGGGGTTTGCTCCCCTCTCTCAAGGCTTTTTTGTCTTGACCATTTCCGGGTGTTTTACGTGGTTGAACATTGGGCCTTTCTCTCGCCTCCTGATGGATTCTGGATCACCCAGAGATGTTAGATGTCGGCACCCACAGTTCCAGTGTCCTGACTAGCTATCTCCTCGGGACGGAATAGCTGAACCGGCAGCTCTGACGATGACTAGTGGCATCAGAACCAGACAGATGTTGGCATATCCCCAGACGTTCAGGAAAGCCAAGTACTATGATCTCTATGAGTAACCATGTGGATAAAGGCCAAGAGGAGATGTTCTGATCCCAATTCAAGGAAGAAGGATCGGGCTGTGTAAGACAAAAATGTGAATTAAGTGACGGATCTGTTAATCTTCCCAAGAGCTGGTAACATAAAGAATTTTGTTATTCCTTTCCCACTTAGAATGAAAAAATGTTATATAGTTAGTGAGCAAGGACAATGTAGTATAGAACTCTTAGGTGATTATCAATAATAGCAGTGGCTTAACTCCACTGAGCATTTTGTTAGAAAAAGTTTCTAAATGATTTGTGACAGGTATTTTATGTGAATAACTAACGTAATTTAGAAGAGAACTGAATGGATGAAATTTAAGACTTGTATAATGTGTAGTTTAATGCTTAATCTTATAGAAGGAGCTAATGATTGTATCCATTTGTGTTTTAGTTGGTTAAACTAGTTCTTTACTTTAAAATGATACAAAATTGACTGAGTGCATGAATGTAAATGCATAATCTTAAGATCTCAATAAATGTGCTTTATGTTTTGTACCTGACATTAGCCTGAGAATGAATTCAAATTACCACTCATAAAATTGGAAACTAAGCAGAGTAGAATAGATGTTTAAAAGCCACGATTGCAAACAATATTAAACATAGTTGATATTGAGAATTTCGGTATTATGAATAAGTGTTACATTCTTCACCTCTGTATGTTATCTGAGAGAGTTTCCATGGTTAAGAATTCCTTCTAAACTAAAGATATTGGCTGGCGCATCATAACAAATAAATTTGCCAGTATCTGATCGGCAGACAATCTCAGACAGTAATCACAAAGGATCCTGTCCCTAACAAAGGGTAAATCCTTTGTCCGAGTAATTGATACACGTGATTAATCTAGTAATCAGCCAAATATATAGATAGTCTTTCTATATTGTGTACTGAAGGCAAAATTTAGGTTTAGATCTTGAGAGTAATTAGGGTAAAAAGCAAATTAGATCTAAATAAGGAAAATCAAGTATAAATTAAAACAAAGCCACAAAAGTGATGATGTAACAATTGCACTCTTCAATTGGAAAAGACCTAAGTTTGATTCTTGTCATGATGAGAGGAAGGAATCTTTATATCAGTTTTTTTTCGAAGATAAGTTAGCCAATCTCATACGAAGATAGTAGGATTTTTTTCTTGCAGAAACTCAGGGTTTTCATCCTGTATACAGACAAATCAGTCTTGTGAGGCACATGCAGCTTACAGACAAAAAACACTAGTGGTGGTGGGCAGTAGATGGTGTTGGTGTAGATGATGTTTGTAGTGGCAGTTCACTATAGTTGGTGGATTAAGTGGAGATGGAGTTGTCTAGTAGGTGACCTCCCTTGATGAGTCTTTGGACTCCTTGGAGGTGTCACGTAATAATAATAATACCTCTCCTTAAACTAAATCACTGACAAAGTTTTCAGGACTGTCTGAGGCAACTCACTACATTCATTCACTCCCCCTCTCTTTCTCTCTAAGCAAACAATCTAATTCTCATACCACTGATAGCCACACTCTTACGCAATTTAAAGAAGAGATCCATTGTCCTCTCCTATCCTGTGATGTAGTAAAAAATTTATTTTACATCTATCCTTTAAAACCCCATTAGGAACTTATGTTATCATCATATTTCCTGTTTTCTGACTATCAACCAAACTTTCAAAATAAAGACATTTTTTTTTTTTTTATGATGTGGTATGACTGGTAAGGAGTACAAGAGATTTGGCTAATTGGAAAATTTATAGCAGGGAGAATCAGTAGCATCTCATAGTAAGGTTTTAGGGGGAGAACTGGATTTATGAATTTTAGGTAAGTTATCCAGGAGGAGGAAGACAGCAACCATATAGTTTATGTTTTTTTGTGAAGTCTGAATATCAGGAAGAAACTATTTTGAGAATGCTTTTACCATTTTACTCTTCCCATTTTAAAAGACCTATTGAAAATTTAATTCTTAATGATACTGATATCCTAGTGAGCCTTGACATCACCTCTTTGTTCACCAATATTCCCTTACCACCAGTGGCACACCCAGGGGGGGGGGGGGGGCAAGGGGCCCGGGCATCCCCCAAAGAAAAGGAAAAAACACTAGAAAAATTTCCAAAAATCTTTTCCTAATTAAAATTCATTTTTTTATTTATGTTGTGTGCTACCTATGAATTAGCGATCACTGCAGATGCTCAGTTATAGGTCATATGCGATGTGTAGTGTGTATTCGCAAAACATCTACTCAACTCGGCCCCCCCCACCCAAAGGTTAAATCCTAAGTGCTCGACCCCCTCCAAGATTAAATCCTGAGTGCGCCACTGCTTACCACCCAACCGGCCATAAGGATCAAATATATCAAAAACATACAATTTGTATCCATATAATTTTTTCTATAATATTCAGTGCTTATACGAGGGTGGTCTGAAAAGTTCTCGGCCTCAACTATAGATGGCAACACTATCAGCAAGATTTTCTTTTTCTAAGTTGGTATATCTGTCATAAGCATCCAGTGAAACTGCAAGTCATTCTATCAAGTAGTTTGTTTTATATAGCTGTCTGAAGTAAAAGTGTTGTTTGTATCCCTTGAAATGGATAAAATCAAGTATCGTGCGGTAATAAAATTCTTTGTAAAAGAAAGTTTAACGCCAAAAGAAATTCATTTGAAGTTGATAAAAGTTTATGGGCACCCTTCTCCTTCATTTTCGACAATTAAGAAATGGAGTGCCGAGTTTAAACATGGCTGTACCAACCTTGAAGATGATCCACATGAAAGACATCCAAAAAGTGTAACAACACCAGAAATCATGGATCAAGTGCACGATATGGTATTGGATGACTGGTGAGTCAAAGAGCATGAAATTGCTGAGACTATAGGCATTTCAAAAGAAGAATGTGTAGGATATATTTTGCATGAAGAATTGCAAATGAAAAAGCTTTGCACAAGATGGGTGCCGCGCTTGCTCACAGCAGATCAAAAACGCACTCGCATAAAAATCTCTGAACAGTGCTTGGAGCATTTTAACAAGAATAAAACTGATTTTGTGCATCGATTTATTACTGTGGATGAGGCTTGAATTCATCATTATACACCAGAATCCAAACAGCAGTCGAAACAGTGGACAGAAGCCGGTTGTTCAGTGCCAAAGAAGACAAAGTCAGTTCCATCAGCAGGAAAGGTCATGGCATCGGTATTTTTGGATGCTGAAGGCATTTTGTTTATTAATTATCTTGAAAAGGGTAAAACAATAACTGGGGAATATTGTTCTGATCTTTTAACCAGACTAGATGAAAAAATTTGTGAGTGACCTGGTTTGCAGAAGGAAAAAAAAATCATCTTTCATCAGGACAATGCACCTGCCCACAAAGGTGTTTTGGCAATGGGAAAATTAAGGGATCTGCACTACGAATTGTTAGAACATCTACCTTATTCCCCAGATTTGGCTCTCTCTGACTTCTATCTCTTCCCAAAACTAAAACTCTTCCTTGCTGGTCAGCATTTTTCTTTGAATCAAGAGCTGATTGCAGCTGTATTTTGCAGACCTTACTGAGAACCATTACCATTATATATCCAGTGCCATTACCCTGTGGGGTAATGGCATTACCCCACAGGGTAATGGCACTGGAGCATCACTGGAATAAATGTATTAGTTTTAAGGGAAATTATGTTGAAAAATAAAAATAATTTTAAAATTATAAATTATTTTTTTCTTTGTTAGGTCGAGAACATTTCAGACCACCCTTCGTAATGAATTCACATTTATGTAATTATGGACTTATATACACGTACAAGCCAGTATGGTGGTTAAATAATACCTCATTACTTTGAAAAAATATTTTTCCCTTTGATATCGTAGAACTTCTTTTCCTTTGCTATCCAATTCCAGTAATTTCTCTTGAAAAATCAAAATTTATAAACAAAGGGTGCTGCTATGGTATCTCCCCCTCTCACTTCCTTGCCAATTTTTTTTATGGAAGATTGCGAAAGACAAGCTCTTGACTCAGGCCCTCTCAAACCTTCTCTCTGGTTAAGATATGTAGATGATGTGTTTTCTATTTGGTCACATGGCCAAAACACTTTTCTCTGTCCCTTCAACAGTTTTCACCTTAGAATCCAATTTATAATGGAAAAGGCAACTAATAATGGTTTAGCCTTTCTAGACACCTTGCTTACCTAATGGTAATCCATCCTTTTCAGCATACAGGAAACCCACTCACTCAGGCAGATACATTCAAACCTTCCCATCATTACCCCTCTTCTCAATAATATGGTGTCATTAAAACACTAACCCAGATAGCCTATAACCTTTGTTACAATGAGACCTTTCTTGCAGCAGGACTGAATCATATACACCATACTTTATTTTATCTATTGGCTCTAGTTCCAAACAGTATCAAAGAAAAAATAATGCATCCTCTTTCCAATCCACAACCTTCTCTTCAGACAGATTTGGTAATGCTATCACCATCACCCATGTCTAAAGCACATCAGAAAAAAATAGCCAGAATATTAAAGAAATATGATCTTTACATTACTTTCATGCCCCCACTTAAAACTAGCTATCATTATTTGCTCCACTAAAGACAAACCACCACCTGTCTCAGCTATAGGCCTTATATGAATGATGGCGAAAGTTGGACTGAAAGTACTGAAACAAAGAAAGATGGGAGTAAAAGTGAGAAGAATGATAGTGAAAGTTGGACGCATGTTAGTCCGAAAGTACGGAAACAAAGAAAGATAAATGAGAGTGAAAGTGAGAAGAATGATAGTGAAAGTTGGACGTATGTTGGACCGAAAGTACGGAAACAAAGAAGGATGAATGAGAGGGAATGTGAGAAGAAAGGGGGGAGGGGAGAGTTAGAAAGTTAGAAAGATTTAATGATAGAGAGAATGTGTTGCAAGATTTGAAAAGTGAATTGGATTCGATGAGGCAAGAAATGAAATAGATGCGGATTGAAATTAAGAGAATTCAGGTCAAAACTATTAAAATAAATCATGATGGCATGAAAGAGTTAACGAAAGATGAGCGGGTGGCGTTGTATGGCGACTCCATTATTAAAGGTGTGCTAGAGGATAAAATGCACAAGGTATGTTTTCCAGGCGGTAAAATGAGTAGAGTGATTGAGGCATTGAATATGAGGCGGGAGCGAGCAAAAGAGTTAATGGTATTAATTGGTACAAATGATTTGAGAGAGAACAAAGAGCATGTCAGAATGAATGTCAGGAGGCTGCTTGGAAAGATAAAAGAGAATAGTGTGACAGGAAGGATAGTCAGTGTGTTGCCTAGGTATGATTGTGGTGAAATGAGGGGGAGAGCAAGGATTATGAATGATATTCTAGCTGAAATGTGTGAGGAGATGGGAGTACAGTTTGTTAATGTGTGGAATGAGTTTGAGGGACGAAGTGAGCTGTATTGGAGCGATGGACTGCACTTGAGTGGTTATGATGTGAGTCGCTTGGAGAGACTGCTGCTGGAAGGTAGAGAAGTGAACAGAGAGAATGAATCAGATCGAGAGGGCAGTGATGTGGAGGAGCAGGAGAGTAAGACAGGAGAGATTGAAGAAGTGGAAATGAATGGGGAAGTGAGTGGTATGAGTATAGAAAATGAGAGAGAATGGGTGTGCAAGAGGAGCAGGGAAACGGGGAGGCTCAGGATGGACAGGGGTACACAGCGTGAGAAAGGTGGATGCACCAAGAGGATGTGAGAGCATGTGTAGGCAGGAAAGAAATGGGATGACCAGGGATCAAGAGGGAACAGATGAAATTGAAAAGGGTTCTAAAATGAAGAAGCAGAAAGGGAAATGGCCCCAGTCTAGCATGGAGAGATCACATCGAGTGAGTGGTATCAGTGGAACTAGCTATAGATCCAGAAAGAAATGAGCTGTCGTGATTGTATACCAATGCTAGAAGTATAAGAAACAAGGCAGATGAAATGGTTGCACTAATTGCGTCTGTTCACCCAAAGATTGTCGGAATAAGTGAGACATGGTTAGATGAGATGACATCCTGACAGGAATAGAGATGGAAGGGTATGATATGTTGAGGATAGAAGGGGTAAAAAGGGAGGGGGAGTGCTATTGATGATAGAGAAAGAGTTATGTCCATACAAGGTAGAGATGCAAGAGGGAAATAGGGCCAGTGGTTTTGAGGCAGTATGGTGTGAGATAGAGGTGAATAGAATCAAATACTTGGTGGTATGTTGTTATAGACCTGGTAATGTGGATGGTGGTGGTGATAGTGAAATGTATAGTCAAATAAGCCAAGCAAATAAGAAAAGAGTGATCATTATGGGTGAGTTTAATTATGGTAATATAGACTGGAATGAAGAGATAGCAACTGTAAGTAAAGAAAATGAGTTTCTTGAGTTTTTGAGGGATAACTACCTCACACAGTATGTAACAGAGGGCACACAAGGATTGAGGGGTCTTGGATTTGGTCATCTCATCAGAGGATGTAATTATAAATGAGGTGTCAAATCATCCACCAATTGGTGAGAGCGACCATGAGGTGATTACCTGGTGGTTGCCATCAGTGTGAGGACCTCTGTGAGAAAAGGGTATATGTGGAACTACAAGGGGGGTGATTATGAAGAGCTCAGGAGACAGCTTGGGGGTGTAGCATGGAATGAGGAGTTAGATGGAAAAGAGATCAATGCAGCTTGGGGGATTTTCAAAAACTATTTAGTAGATGCAATGTCTAAATGTATCCCAAGGTTGAGAAGGTTAAATAAGGTAGGTGTGAGATGGATGAATAAAGAAATTAAGCATGCGATACACAGCAGAGAAAGAGGGCATTGTGGAGGCAGCATAAAAGAAGTGGAAGTATCCAATTTCATGAGGTCTACAAAGACCAGGCAAGGAGGGTGATTTGGTTGGTGAGAGTAGCTAAAGAGAGGTATGAACAACAGTTAGCTAATGAAGCCAAAAAGAATCCCAGGGAGTTCTTTCGATATGTAGCCAGCAAAAGAAAGAATAATTATGGAAGGATGACATTGAATGGCAGAAATGGTATAAAGACAGCTGTTGCAGAATGTGTGGTGGAGATACTTAATGAGCAGTGTTCATAAAGATCTTTCAATCTTGTGAATGTGACTTCATGGAGAGATTGAGAGCAGTTGATGATGGGGAGGAGAGCCTGACTATAAGTGAGCAAAAGGTGTTTGGGGAGTTAAGTAAACTAGATGTGAATAAGGATGTGGGACTTGATAATATATCACCGCGTATTCTGAAGGAATGTGCCAGAGAGTTCACACCTGACTTGACATATTTTTTTAATACGAGTCTTGCACTTGGTCAAGTTCCTAATGAGTGGAAGGAGGGCAAGATTGCGTCACTTCGTAAAGGAGGTGATCGAACTCAAGCATCAAACTATAGGCCTATCTCTATCAGGTGTTGTGGTTAAGTTGTTGGAGAAGCTTTGGAGAACTAAGATCCAGAGTTGGGTTGACAACTCTGGATCTTAGTTCTTATACCATTTATACCATGGTTGACAACAATGGTATAATCTTTGATGGATAGCATGGATTTGCTAAAGGGAGGTCATGTTTTAGTAATCTACTTACTTATTACAATAAAGTGACTATTTCCTTGGACAGAGGAGAAGGATACACAGTAATATACTTGGATTTCGCAAAGGCTTTTGATAGAGTACCTCATGATAAGTTGAAAGTCAAACCAGAGCAGATGAGGTTGGATATTAGATTAGTGCATTGGATTGGAGACTGGCTATCTGATAGGTATCAACAAGTTGTGTATTGGGGTGTGATATCCAGGAAAAGGAAAGTCACTAGTGGAGTGACTCAGGGGTCTGTTTTAGGGCCATTACTATTTAACTTGTATATTAATGATATTGGCGAAGATTTGGATGGAGATATTCAGTTGTTTGCAGATGATACAAAGTTGGAACGAACCATAAAGAGTAGTGAAGATGTTTTGGCCTTGCAAGAAGACTTGAATAAATTGAGTGATTGGACAAGCAAATGGGGATGTGAGTTCAATGTTGCAAAATGTAAGGCTTTAAAATTTGGGAAGCAAAGATGGGATGCAGAATTTATGCTTGGTGAGAATATATTGTTGGAGGTAGAGGAAATAAGAGATCTTGGGGTGATAGTGGATATGGATCTGAAATTTAGGGGACACATCACCAAAATTGTGAAGACAACACAAAGACTTCTGGGAATGATGCGGAGGAGACTGATGTGTAGAAGTAGGGAGATTCTTGTTCCATTGTATAAGGCTTTGATTAGGCCACACATGGACTATTGTGCCCAGATTTGGTCACTGGGTTTTCAGAAGGATGAAGAGATGTTGGAAAGGGTCCAAAGGCGACTGACTAAGGTAGGTTCTGACCTCTGGAATGGTGAGTATGAGGAAAGATTGAGAAGATGTAATTTGCAGAGTCTGGTGGAGAGAAGGAAGAGGGGAGATATGATAGAGACCTACAAGTTGGTAAGGGGTGGTTATAAGATCAATGGTGGAGAAGTTCTACAGAGAATAGTGGGAGATCAGGGGAGAACCAGAAGTCATCCCTGGAAACTGTATAAAGAGGGTGTGAGTAGGGGAGTGAGAGAGCAGGTTTTTTTCATGCAGAGTTGTGAATGATTAGAATGCCTTGCCTGAGAGTGTGGTGTCTGCAAGGAGTTTGAGTGTGTTTAAGACACGGTATGATGAGATGGGTGTGTGATAAAAGGACCTCCCAGATGAGTCTTTGATCCATGAGGTCTTGGGAAATAATAATAATAATAATATAGATAGAGTAGATATAGATATTAATTATAGATATAATTAGGCTGATATTATTTAATAGAAAGGTATAATGAAGCAAAAATACTCAAAACATTCGCTATTTTTCTATTTCATTACTCCTAATTTTATGTAAAGTTGTAGTGAGAGAACATTATTGAGATGCACTAAAGTTTTAAAAAGAACATTTTTAATATGGCTCATCATTTCCACCTCTAATTGCAAAGATTTCTATGCCCTTTGATTATTAGTGTTCATTTCTTGGTACATTTATTAGCTGACACAGAAGATAATGCTGCCTACAGTGATTCTGAAGCAACGTGATGTAGTTTTTTTTTTACAAATGTTGCGAACAGATATGCCACTGATATGTCATTTTATGATAATACTTATTTTTTATGTTCCTAAGTGGTTCTCCACATGTCAGTGACTTTGAGGTCTCTAGAGTTGAGTATACAGATGTATAATCAACTCTAGATATACATCATTATTAATAATACTGTTATTATTATTCATGGTGTCACAAAGTCATAATGGGAGTCCCACCTCAGACAATAGTTTATCAGAACAATCCTTAAAACTGTTCATCACCCTACTAAGCAATGCATTTCATGAACCAACCATGCAAAAAAAAGCTACTTCTCAGCCTCTTAACACCACCTCTTTTTGCAACTTCCAGGGATGCACCTATTCATGTTCCTTACCATTGTTCTACTATATAAGAAAACTAACCAATGTCAATCCTGTATTAACTAACAACAGTTTATGTCTAATTCATGTCACCCACTTTCATCTTCTATCCATCAAACTTCGCAGTTCGCATGCCCTCAGTTTAGCCTCATAATGGACATTATTCAGTCCAGAAATCTTTTTTATCTGCCTCTATAGATTTTGTTATCTGCCGCTGTACTCTGTTATTTCATTCACTTCAAATCCTGGTAACCACATTTGAGCACAATAATCTAGATATGGTCTGATCAAAGCTTTATACAATGAAATCACCACTTATCTCTGTTGTTCAGTCCTTAGTATTGCAGCAATCCTCTGGATTACCTTCATCACCTTTGCAATATGTCTCCTAAACTTCAAATTTTTTCTGACTATTACCACTAGATCGCTTACCTCCTCTATATTCTCCAGTATAGTTTCACCAATAGGTATGAGACCTTCCATCAGTAGATCCCAAATTTGAAGATCTTACATTTAATTGCTTTAAAACTGACATCCCATTCATTTCCCCTTTCCAGTTTTTCAAATCCTCTTGAAGGGCCACCCCACTCCTCCTATTACTAACCTTCCCAAGTTTCACATTATCTGCAAACAACCAGATATCTCCCTGCATTCCAGTGGCAATATCACTGACATAAATGATAGAGACCTACAAGTTGGTAAGGGGTTATTACAGGATTAATGCTGGAGAAATTCTACAGAAAATAGTGAGAACCAGAGGTCATCCCTGGAAACTGAATAAAGAGGGTGTGAATAGGGGAGTGAGGGGCAGATTTTTTTTCGTGCAGTTATAAGTGATTGGAATGCCTTGCCTGAGAGTGTGGTGTCTGCAAGGAGTTTGAGTGTGTTTAAGACATGGTATGATGAGCAGTGTGTGTGCATGTGTGTGATAAAAAGACCTCCCAGATGAGTCTTTGACTCCATGAGGTCTTGGGGTAATAATAATAAAGGTTAAACAGCAACGGTCCCAGTACCAAGCAATGTGAAATGCTGCATGTGACCCCTTTTCCTCTCCCTCATACAAACTGTGTGATATCTATGAGATAGTTTACTAATATGATATCTAACTCTATATGTTGCAATTTAAATATCAATTAAAGTGGCACCCTGTCAAATGCATTTGCAAAATCCAAAAAGGCAGTATATGCCGTTCTCTCATCAGTTATTCTCATTACTGTATTATAGGCAATAAAATACTGAAACAAGTGTCCCTTAAAAAATCCATGCTGACTCAGTCCCAGTGGTTACTAATATCTAGAATACTTAGTATATGAAACACATTCTCCTCATACACTTCTTAACCTTGAACCATTCCAAAACCACCAGTAACAAAAGCTACTTTTCCAGGCTGAAATCCTCAATTAAGTGACATTAAACAACTGTATGTCATCTATATTGGTCATTCAATTCCCATTTTCATTCAACAATGTCATTCTTCCACAATCATTTCTCCTTCTCAGGATGTTCCTTGGACTGTACTACTAATTTCTTCTTGTTTTCCACTTCTGTCTTCCTTACTAGTCCCTCTCCTGGTTTGAGTTATGTATAACTCATGCAACTACTCCCACCTCTCTCTATACTTTTTTCATCACTTCTTTAACATCTGCAGTTCCAATTTGATATACCAGGTGGTCCTGTTGCATGCATTTCTGACTGATCAACTCTCTGAAGATTAGTCCCTCCAGACACCCGATCCATTCACCTCACTGAGGGTCATTCTCTTTTTTCAGGAACTTGACCTTCTATTACTGTTTTAACAGGTCCTCTTTGCCTCCTTTCAATATGTTCAAAGTATTTACACTTTCTTCTGTCAAGATCCATAAGAAGCTTTACAGTTCTTCCAATCCTATCTCCCATCCATTTGTCTTTCAGTGTATGATATCCTCAATAGCCTTCTGTGACACCACATCTCAAAAGCAGTTATCCATTTCCGATCAGACTTCTTTAGGTTCAAAGTCTCACATCTCACATCATTAACTAGCTGTTAGATAGGTATCAGAAAGTTACATATGAGGATGCAGTATCTCGAAATAGAAAGGTCACCAGTGGTTTGTCACAGGGGTCAGTTTTGGGGCCATTGTTGTTCAATGTGTGTGTTAATGATATTGGGTTGGGTTTAACTAGTGATATCCAGCTGTTTGCGGATGATGCAAAACTCTGGAGAGCAATGCACAGTCAGGCTGATGTTAATGCCTTACACGAAGACTTGAATAGATTGCATGAATGGGCAGGTAAGTGAAACTAGTGATATCCAGCTGTTTGCGGATGATGCAAAACTGGGGAGAGCAATGCACAGTCAGGCTGATGCCTTACACGAGGACTTGAATAGATTGCATGAATGGGCAGGTAAGTGAAACTATCAGTTCAATGTTGCAAAGTGTACGGTTTTGAGATTTGGTAAGCAATGATGGGATGCCAAGTATACACTTAGTGGGGAAATTTTAATGGAAGTAGAGGAGATGAGAGATCTAGGAGTGATGGTGGACAAGGACCTGAAATTCAGGGGCCACATTGCACAAGTTGTGAAGACATCACATTGAATAATGGCAATGATGCGGAAAACCCTACATGCAGAAATAGAGAGGCTATGATTCCATTGTATAAGGCCTTGATCAGGCCTCATATGGATTATTGTGCACAGATTTGGTCACCAGGTTTTCATGGTGACAAGAATATGTTGGAAAGGGCACAGAGAAGATTTACAAAGGTAGTCAGTGGTCTTTGGAATGTGGAGTAAGAGGACAGATTGAGAATGTAAGTTGCAGAGCCTCGTGAATAGGAGGAAGGGGGGGGTATGATTGAGACATATAAGCTGGTCAGGGGTTGTTATCAGGTACATGGAAGAGATTTCGAGTAGAACAAGAGGCCATTGCTGGAAACTGTATAAGGAGGGTGTGAACAAAGGCATGAGAAGCAGGTTCTTTGCATGGAGGGTGGTTGGTGAGTGGAATGCCTCCATGGAGGTCAAATGCTAATAATAATAACTTTGCCAAGGATTCGTGCTGGTTCTTGCTTGTCATTACAAAGGGTACTGTGTCACCAACATACCTCAAAGTCCTGTAATGCAATGTATAATTTTTACTTTTAGTCAGTACTATAAGAAGTGATTGCTGGCCTACTAAATACTTTCATAATAGACAATACTCAAGTATGATATATTGTTAAAAATCTGTACTTAACCAGGAGAAATGTAATTTTTTTTTTATTTACTGAGCATACCTGAATTACTAAATGACAACTAAAATTTTTCAGACCCATAATTATATTCCTGAGTGTAGTGTGGTGTGATTAGTGGAATAAAAGGCTGGCTGACAAAAATAAAATCAGAGAGCTATATTTGGCAGAAAGGAACAGTGTCTAAAAAGGGATAAGTGACAATTAGCATCAAGTTCCATTTAAGTTATACTAATAGTAAAATAATATTCTATACAACAGAATTCTGATACTTGTTGCATATAATAATATTTTATTAATCAGTACTGAATGGATTCACCTTACCAATTTGAAATTATCTATTATATCAAGCATTAATTGTTATAGAAAAATTAAGTAAAATTTCCATTTTTACCTGTTTAACTGCATCAAGTAATTTTGATAACAAAGCTTGGTGTTCAGGTAAAGCTGGATCATCACCTATAACACAATATAATAACAAAAAAAAAACTAATGCAATATATATGCAACAGTTATTTCAAAAATTATGATTTTCAATCAAGTAAAAACTTCAATTGATAAATAATCAATTTACATCTTTTTAGTTCTTTGTTTTTATAAATATAATAATCATAGAAGGAATTTCTTATACAAGAAGAAAACAAGCAAGGTAGTCAAGGGTAATTTTGTAAACGAGTGATGGAATCTACTGCTCAAGGCAATGTCAATGCACCGAAATTAAAAGAAATGAAGAATAACAATTATCAGGCACAGTGGAATCCAGAAGTAACTATAATGATTTGATTTTCTAGATGATTATCTGTGTTCTGTATAATATTTTTTTTTTTACACTTTATTTCAAATTCATTTAGAGATCATCACTAAAATGATGTGGTATATTACCTATTATTTTAGGATATAATTACATTTGAAAACTTAAAAATTAAGAATGGAGTGATGCAGAAAAAGCAAAAAGTGACTGAGCAGGAGAAATTCAAAGTGTTAAGTAAACAAGATGCAAATAAGGAACTAACAGCTGTTTGAATTTATGGCCAAAGCAACTAAGACCAGTGTAATTTAAAATCTGAATTAATTTTCAAGGAGGAAAAAACCATTGTCAGAGATCAGATAACTCACCTTCAGGAATAAAACCCTAATAGAGATTCTCTACATATTTTTAAGAGTTGTAGCTTCAGAGGACATTATTATTATTAAAGACCTCCAGGGAGTCAGAGCCTCACTGAGGGAGACCACATACTACACCAAGCAGCTATCATACTTATTCTTCAATTCATTCACACTGCTTGCACTCACAACATCCAATGGCAATCCATTCCAATCACACACCACCCTCTGAGAGAAAAATCTAACCCTCACTCCCTTCTTAGTGGCTTTCATTCTTAACTTCCAAGAATGCCCTCCTGTCCTTTTTCCACCCTCCATAAATTGAAACATTCCATCAATTGAAATCCTCTATGATCCTTTCAGAAATTTGTAAGTTTCAATCATATATCACCCCTCCCACCTGTTTGCTATTGTCTGCGGTCTACAAATTCTCAATCTGTTCATAATCAGTATTCCGTGACCCTAATATCATTTTCAGCACTCTCCTTTGTACTCTTTCCAATATATCAGAATCACAATTGAAACCAGGAGACCAGACCTGCACACAATAGTCCAAGCGAGGTCTTATAATCATCATCATCAAATTCCTGCCACGTACCCTCAAGGGGTGTAGAGGATATGATAGTACTACGCGAAAAATTTACATCATTACTAACTTCCTATCTACAATTTTCCTCCAAATCAGTCTGTTACTTGTCAAGACTCCAACATTATCAGATCTTATATTTCTATCATCTAAGGCACTTTGTACTGTATCAATCCACCTATATATTGGTCTTCCTCTGGGTCGTTTTCCAGCTAACCTAGGAGAGAACACTTGTTTTGCTAATCTTTCCTCGCCTATTCTGTTTAAGTGACCATACCACCAGAGATTAGCTCTGCTAACGCAGTACTGGATGCTGACAATGTCTTCTTTCCTAATATCCTCGTTTTTAATATGATATTATGGGATGCAGAATAAAGAGATTAAGCATGCAATACAGAGAAAAAGGGCATTGTGGAGGCAGCATAAGAGAAGTGGAAGTAACCAATTTCATGAGGTCTACAAAGACCAGGCAAGGAGGGTGATTTGGTTGGTGAGAGTAGCTAAAGAGTGGTATGAACAGCAGTTAGCTAATGAAGCCAAAAGAATCCTAAAGAGTTCTTTCAATATGTGGTCAGCAAAAGAAAGAATGATTATGGAAGGATGACACTGATTGGAGGAAATGGCATAAAGACAGCTGTTGCAGAATGTGTGGTGGAGATACTTAATGAGCAGTTCATAAAGATCTTTCAATCTTGCGAATGTGACTTCATGGAGAGATTAAGAGCAGTTGATGATGGGGAGGAGAGACTGACTGTAAGTGGGCAAGAGGTGTTTGGGGAGTTGAGTAAACTAGATGTAAATAAGGCTGTGGGACTTGATAATATATCACCGCGTATTCTGAAGGAATGTGACAGAGAGTTGACACCTGCCTTGACATATTTTTTTAATACGAGTCTTGCACTTGGTCAAGTCTCTAAAGAGTGGAAGGAGGGCAAGATTGTGCCACTTCATAAAGGAGGTGATCGAACTCAAGCATCAAACTATAGGCCTATCTGTGTGTCAGGTGTTGTGGTTAAGTGGTTGGAGAAGCTTGTGAGAACTAGGATCCAGAGTTGGGTTGACAACAATGGTATAATCTTTGATGGACAGCATGGATTTGCTAAAGGGAGGTCATGTTTTAGTAATCTACTTACTTATTACAATAAAGTGACTGCTTCCTTGTACAGAGGAGAAGGATACACAGTAATATACTTGGATTTCACAAAAGCTTTTGATAGAGTACCTCATGATAAGGTGACAGTTAAACTAGAGCAGATGGGGTTGGATATTAGATTAGTGCATTGGATTGGAGACTGGCTATCTGATAGGTATCAACAAGTTGTGTATGGGGGTGCAATATCCAGGAAAAGGAAAGTCACTAGTGGAGTGCCTCAGGGATCTGTTTTAGGGCTATTACTATTTAACTTGAATATTAATGATATTGGCGAAGATTTGGATGGAGATATTCAGTTGTTTGCAGATGATGCAAAGTTGGGATGAACCATAGAGTAGTGAAGATGTTGTGGCCTTGCAAGAAGACTTGAATAAATTGAGTGATTGCGCAAGCAAATGGGGATGTGAGTTCAATGTTGCAAAATGTAAGGTTTTAAAATTTGGAAAACAAAGATGGGATGCAGAATTTATGCTTGGTGAGAATATATTGTTGGAAGTAGAGGAAATAAGAGATCTGGGAGTGATAGTGGATAAGGATCTAAAATTTAGGGGACACATCGCCAAAATTGTGAAGACAACACAAAGACTTCTGGGAATGATGCGGAGGACACTGATGTGTAGAGGTAGGGAGATTCTTGTTCCATTGTATAAGGCTTTGATTAGGCCACACATGGACTATTGTGCCCAGATTTGGTCACCTGGTTTTCAGAAGGATGAAGAGAACTTGGAAAGTGTCCAAAGGCGACTGACTAAGGCAGTTTCTGACCTCTGGAATGTCAAGTATGAGGAAAGATTTAGAAGATGTAATCTGCAGAGTCTAGTGGAGAGAAGGAAGAGGGGAGATATGAGAGAGACCTACAAGTTGGTAAGGGGTTGTTATAGGATCAATGGTGGAGAAGTTCTACAGAGAATAGTAGGAGATCAGGGGAGAACCAGAGGTCATCCCTGGAAACTGTATAAAGAGGGTTTGAGCAGGGGAGTGAGAGGCAGGTTTTTTGCGTGCAGAGTTGGGAGTGATTGGAATGCCTTGCCTGAGAGTGTGGTGTCTGCAAGTAGTTTGAATGTGTTTAAGACGCAGTATGACGAGATGTGTGTGAGATAAAATGACCTCCTAGATGAGTCTTTGACTCCAAGAGGTCTTGTTTAATAATAATAATAATAATATTGCCATTGATGCCATCTGTTCATGCCTCTAATCTTTTTCAGTACTCTCATATCTGCAGTCTCTTAGTCTTTGGTCAAGTGTTTTTCTTCTGACCCAGCTCTTAGATCCATAAGTTAAAACTGGTTTGAACACTCTCTTGTATACAGCAAATTTAGTGTTCTGACTAATTTCTCTCTTATTCCATATGAATTTATTCAATTGACTTCCCACCATACCAGCTTTGCTGATTCTGTTGTCTATTTCTATACTGAATTTACCATCTTCGCTAAAAACATGCATAAGTAGCTGAAATGTTTTACTTGTTCCACAGGTTCCCCATTCACAACACAGTTGACATTTTCAACAATTCTACCTATTTTCATTGTCTTTGTCTTTTTATTGCTGACCTTCATACCATATCTATTACAAGAGTTATTCAATTTAGTCAGAGAATCTTGCAGGCTTGTAACGGATTTATTTAGAAGTATAACATCATCCGCATAAAGCAAAGAGCTGACATTAACATCTCCAATTTTGATATCATGTTTAATACCACTTTCCTTCATAATGAGTTCCATATAGATAATGAATAACAGAGGGCATAATGTATATCCTTGTCTCACACCAGATTTAACATTAAACCATCTTCCTGTATTTCCTTCAATTCTAATTACTGACTTACAACTCAAATAAAGACTAAGTATTGCTTGATATAATGCCCCATTGACACCATATAACTGTAGCGTATTGAATAGCTTCTCTCTCTTGGCACCTTGACATATGCCTTTTCAAATCAACAAAACTTAAATACAGATCTTTGTCATATTCCTATGTTTTCTCGACTATTTGTCGTAAAGTGAAAATCTGATCCTATCAGCCTGTATTTTGCCTGAATCTAGTTTGTTTTTCACCCAGCTTTTCTTCCACAATTCTTCTCAATCGTTTCTCAAGTAAACTTGCATAGATCTTGCCAGGAACACTTAATAGGGAAATACTTCTGTAATGCTCACATTCAGTTTTATTTCCCTTTTTATATATGGTTACTATGAGAGCTCTACTCCAATCATCGGGAATTCTTCCCTCTGTCCAGGCTTTCTGAACTATGCAGTGCAGCCACTGTAAGACTTTTATACCACCATACTTCAGCATTTCTGGTCGAATATCATCTACTCCTCCTGCCTTTCCACATTTTAAGCCTTTGATGGCTTTTTCTACTTCAAGTATGGATATGTATTCCTGACTGCATGCCTGGTCAGTGTTTTTTACCACTGTGCTGTCATCACTGCTTGTTTCATTTAGCAGTTTTTCAAAGTAATTACTCCATACTTCAAGGATATCTTTTTCTCCCATTTTCATTTCAACTTTATCATCTCTAACTCCTTTTACAGCACTCTTTCCTCCATTCCTAAGCTTCATCAACAACCTCCAGAATATTTTGCCACCTTCTTGTATTTATTTTCTATATTCTTGCCAAAGTCCTCCGATTACTTTTGTTTAGCTAGTTTTACACACTGTTTAGCATTCTTGCATTTGTCTCTGTATTCTCTAAGAGCACAAGCTGACTTATTTGCCAGGAACTTTTGATATGATTTCTTCTGTTTGTTCACTGCCTCTTTAACTTCCTGTGTCCACCATGGAGTTCTAATTTTTCTATCCTTGCAGACAACTTCACCACATCCCTCTCTAGCTGAATCAATCAGGGCTTTCTTCAAGGCTTGCCACTGAATCTCCAAGGTTTGATTCCTGTTCTCAAACTCTTTCATTTCTTCTTCAATAATCTTTGTGTATTTTAGTCTACAGTTCACATCTGAGAGCTGCTCAACTTTTATTTGCTTTAAAACTTTCTTACATGTTATTCTTTTCAATATGAAATTCAATTTTATCCTGCTCAAGACTAAATAGTGATCACTTCCAATTTCAAATCCTCTGTACACTCTGGTGTCCTGAACCAGGGAGAAAACTGGTTCACTATCAACAATAACATAGTCAATGAGACTTTTCTTATTCCTAGCCTCTTCTCTCCATGTGAATTTGTGCACATTTTTATGTTGGAACATGGTGTTAGTAATAACCAGTCCATGTCCTGAGCAGAAATCCAACAGATATTTGTCATTATTATTAGTTTTGCTCTTTTCTCCAAATTTTACCAAAATATTTTTGTATGTCTCACAGTCATTTCCTACTTTGCTATTTCGATCACCAACAAGGACCAACTTTTCCTTTTTCATTGTGTCAGTTGCTTTTTTTAAAGAATCAAAATATTCCTCCACTTCTACCTAAGTAGAACCTTCTGTGGGACCATAGGCACAAATAAGTCTCATTGTCCAGTTCCCCATTCTTATATTTGCCCACATTACTCTACTTGAGACTGCCTGCCATTCAAGAAGATTAGCCTCGTATTTTGTGTTGAGTACTATGGCTACTCCTTCTTTTCCTTGATTGTCATTGTCTGAATATAACATTTTGTATTTATTGCTCAGAAAGATCTCACCAGTTTTTGTCTTCTTTGTTTCAGTCACCCCTATTATGTCGATCTGGTACTTATGTAATTCCTCAGCTAGCTCCATTTCTTTGCCATTCAGGCTTCTTACATTGATAGTAATCGATCTTTAACTCTGGTGATGTTGAGTTTCACTGTGTTTTCAGATTTGTTCCAGTAGCTGACTTTTCGCTGTTCGCCCTGGCTCCCTGGCGAAAACAACAGGGGCCTTGTTTAACTGGGCAACGCCCCAGCCGGCATGAAATTTTGTCATGTTATACCACAAGAAGGTGAGGATTGGACATTAGGTCAGAAGCCCTGGTCGGTTCTCCACATTCCTTTAAAGGCTATGTGGAGGTTATACAGCTTTGAAAAGCACCCCGAGGTCTTATCAAGGCCTGGTAAAGAAGCAAAATGGCATCCTTATCTTTACATGTGAACGTTCGTTTCAGCATGCAATTATCTTTTGAGTTGTATTAGGAATATCTTTGCCACATGTTCCCTGAATTCAACTTCCTATCTACTAACACTCCAGGATCCCTAGCCTCATCAGTTTCTTCTAGCATAATCCCACCAATATAATATGACATTGGATATCTAATCACGCCGAAACGAATGACTTGACATTTACAAACAGTGAACTAACATCCATTTTCCCCTGCCCAAAATTCAAGCCTATTCAAATGATTCTTCACGTACTGCACATCAGCAGCATTCCTGATTACCCTACCTATCTGTATGACAAGCGACATACAAATAGCTGTATGTCGCTTGTCAAATCCTTCCCAATATCATTAATGTACAGATTGAATAACAGTGCACCAAGTACTGTTATTCAATGCCACTCTTTGATATCTGTCAGTCGGCCATCCTCTTATCCATGCAAATATTTTAGAACCCAAACCCATTTTCCCCAATTTATGTAACAGTCTACCATGCTGTATTCTGTCAAAAGCATTAGCAAAATCCAAAAGTATCATAGTGTATCACATAATAAATTTAGTTTAATCCTTTATCCAAGTGTAAGCAAACAAAGTCTGCACCTGAAAATATCTTCAGGACTGAAGTAAGGTAGTGGAACACCAGGCAACTCCAAGCAAAGGTGGCCCAAGCTCTCATCACTCCTTGTCTCAGTATCTCCCATAATGCAAAGCATTATGGGAGATATAATCTTTGTATCATTAATCTTTGTATAATTAATATTTTAATTATACAAAGATATCATCTTTGTATAATAATCTTTGTATAATTAATGCATAGCAGTGTACATGTCCTTGCGGACATGTATACTGCTATGCATTAAGGGAAGGGCCACTACCCAGACCGGTTTCATCCTTTATTGAGGTCTCGTCAGTGGGAGGCAGACCCAAATGTGGATACTAAGGGAGAAGCAATAGGAGAGGTCATATTTACCTATACGAGTTGACAACAGGTGTACCACCTTATTATTGAATTACTCTGGATTTAGAGAAAGATGTTGGAAGTTTATTTTGCACTTGGTTAGACTATAATAAATTTAGTTTAATCCTTTATCTAAGTATAAGCAAACAAAGTTTGCACCCGAAAATATCTTCAGGACTGAGGTAAGGTGGTGCAACACCAGGCAACTCCGAGCAAAGGTGGACCAAGCTCTCATCACTCCTTGTCTCAGTATCTCCCATAATGCAAAGCACATCTTGCGAACATGTAGAATGCTATGCATTAATGGAAGGGCCACTACCCAGACAACATCAGGCAACACTGAGTGGTACATACACCTGTTGGCAACTTGTATAGGTAAATATGACCTCTCCTATTGCTTCTGCCTTAGTATCTCCACGTTTGGGTCTGACTCCCACCGACGAGACTTCAATAAAGGTTGAAACCGGTCCTTCCCTTAATGCATAGCAGTATACATGTCTGCAAGGAGTGATGAGAGCTTGGTCCACTTTTGCTCAGAGTTGCCTGGTGTTGCACCACCTTACCTCAATCCTGAAGATATTTTCAGGTGCAAACTTTGTTTGCTTACACTTGGATAAAGGATTAAACTAAATTTGTGAAAAGTTTTTTACCTTGGGTATAACATATGTTAAAGATACCAAGTAATTTTATATTTTATAACCTTGGTTTTAATCCTTTTCCCCAAGTAAGTCAAGTTTGCGCCTGAACGTGGTTCAAGACTTATGGTGGTGGTGGTGGTGCAACATCAAGGCAACTCGTGGTAAAGATGGATTAAGTTCTGATCACTTTCCTTAGTATTTCCCATAAATGTAAAACACATCTCCTAGGAGATGTATGATGTTATACATTATGGGTGGGGGTCACTATCCAGACCGGTTTCAACCTTTATTGAGATCTCATCAGTGAGTAGGCAGACCCTGAAATGCCAAGGTTTAAGTAATACAGAGCTTATCAATTTTACCTATGCAAGTTGCCACAAGGTGCTTTGACCTTATTAAGAATCTCTGGATGACAGAAAGATGTGAAAAGCTCTTTACCTTGGGTATAATATATGTTAAAGATACCAAGTAATTTTATATTTTATAACCTTGGTTTTAATCCTTTTTCCCAAGTAAGCAAACAGACAATTAAGTCAAGTTTGCACCTGAACGTGGTTCAAGACTTATGGTGGTAGTGCAACACCAAGGCAACTCGTGGCAAAGATGGATTAAGTTCTGATCACTTTCCTTAGTATTTCCCATAAATGTAAAATACATCTCCTAGGAGATGTATGATGTTATACATTATCGGTGGGAGTCACTACCCTGACCGGACTGGGGTAAGATCTCACTGATGAGACCTCAATAAAGGTTGAAACTGGTCTGGGTAGTGACCCCCACTCATAATGTATAACATCATACATCTCCTAGGAGATGTGTTTTACTTCTATGGGAAATACTAAGGAAAGTGATCAGAACTTAATCCATCTTTACCACGAGTTGCCTTGGTGTTGCACTACCACCATAAGTCTTGAACCACGTTCAGGTGCAAGCTTGACTTAATTGTCTGTTTGCTTACTTGGGAAAAAGGATTAAAACCAAGGTTATAAAATATAAAATTACTTGGTATCTTTAACATATATTATACCCAAGGTAAAAAACTTTTCACATCTTTCTCTCATCTAGAGATTCTTAATAAGGTCAAAGCACCTTGTGACAACTTGCATAAGTAAAATTGATAAGCTCTGTATTACTTAAACCTTAGCATTTCAGGATCTGCCTACTCATCATTTAGGAACATTCCTCACTGAGAACAACTATAAACAGGACTGTAAAAAATCCAGTATCTTAAAAACAAAAATAACAATTGTAATACTAAAAATAGGACATCATTGTTTCTGAAAGAAAACCATCTGAAAGAATGTTCATTCCTGTCATTGAACTTAGCTTGATGTAATTTGTAAAAAAATTTGTAATTTGAATTGAACTTAGCTTGATGTAATTTGTAAAAAAAAAATTTTTTTTTACTAGAGGTCATGCCAGTAGAATAACATGTGATCAAAGCATTGTTTCTTTAGCTTACAGTTAATAATGTAACTCAGCTTGTTTTGTATATTGATGTATGCTCCAAATGATGATCTTGATGTGAAGATCGAAACGTCGGGATAATAAAAAAGTTTTTTTAACACGACTGTAAATTCCATAAATTTTTAAAATGAATGCTAATCACCGTGTAACTCTAAAAGAAAGGATGACCTCCATTTAGCAAATCCATACTGTCCATCAAACATAATATCGTTGCTGGCCCAATTCTGGATTATAGTTCTTACTAGCTTCTCCAACACTGACACACAGATAGGCCAACAATTTGATGTCTGAGTTCTATTACCTCCCTTATGAAGCGGCACCATCTTGCCATCTTTCTACTCCTTTGGAACTCAACCCGCTGCAAGACTCATATTAAAAAAAATATGTCAAGGCAGATTTCAATTCAGTGGCACATTCCTTCAGAATACATGGTGATATATTATCAAGTCCTACAACCTTATTAACATCAAGTTGGCTCAATTTCCCATATACCTCTTGATGACTTCTTCAGTCTCTCATCATCACCTTTTCTCAAACTCTTTTATTCTTGTGAATGTATGTCACATTCACAAGAATAAAAGACCTTTATGAACTGCTCATTAAATATCTAACTATATCATCCACAGCAGTTGTCCTTATACCATTTTCTCCAATCAATGTCATCCTTCCATAATCATTCTTTTTCTTGCTGGCTACATATTGAAAGACCTCTCTAGGATTTGTTTTGGCTTCTATATATCCCTTTTCTTACAGTGGTCCTCATACTGATGGCAACCACCAAGGTAATCACCCTCCAGTTGGTGAGAGTGATATGACACCTCATTTATGATTACATCCTCTGATGAGATGATCAAATCCAAGAAACTCAATCCTTGTGTGCCCTCTGTTACATGCTGTCTGAGGTAGTTGTCCCTCAACAACACAAGAAACTCATTTTCTTTACTTTCAGTTGCTATCTCATCATCCCAGTCTTACATTGCCATAATTAAAATTGACCATAATGATCACACTTCTCTTATTTGTTTGGCTAATTTGATTATACATTTCATAGTCACTACCATCCACATTGCCAGGTCTATAACAACATCCAACTAAGTATTTCATTCTATTCACATCTATCTCACACCATACTGCCTCAAAACCACTGACACTATTTCCCATTTGCACCTACTTTGTATGGACATAGCTCATATGAACATGATTCCGCCCTGATCAGGGCAGAATCATGAGGAACTTAAGTGTAGTGGACATAGGAGAGGATAGTTTAATTGTGAGTGAGCAAGAGGTATTTGAGGAAATAAATAATCTTGATGTTAACATACATAACGGGACATATTTGATGACATATCACCACCCATCTTAAGGGAATGTTCCAAGGAACTGGCAGTAGCATTGGCATGCCTATTTAATAAGAGTTTATCATCAACAAGAGGTTCCAAGGGAGTGAAAGGAGGGTAAAATTGTTCCACTACATAAAGGCGGTGATAAGGCTGTAGCTTCAAATTATAGACCGGTCTGTATATCTGGAGTTGTGGTGAAGGTCCCGGAGAGATTGGTGAGAAGCAGGATACAAAAATGGGTTGATGAGAGCAGTATTCTCTGTGGTTATCAGCATGGGTTTGTTAAGGGGAGATCATATTTCACTAACTTACTTATGTACTATAACAAGGTGACAAATACCTTGGACAGAGGAGATGCATATACAGTGTTGTACTTGGATTTTGCAAAGGCTTTTGATAGACTGCCACCTGACAAGCTCTTAATTAAATTGAAAGAGATGGGATTGGATAACAGACTTCTGTGTTGGATCAGTGAATGGCAGTCAGATAGGTATCAGAAAGTTGTATATGGGGGTGCGGTATCTCGAAAGAGAAAGGTCACTAGCGGTGTGCCGCAGGGGTCAGTTTTGGGGCCCATTGTTGTTTAATTTGTATGTTAATGATATTGGGTTTAACTAGTGATATCTAGCTGTTTGAGGATGATGCAAAACTGGGAAGAGCAATGCACAGTCAGGCTGATGTTAATGCCTTACAAGAGGACTTGAATAGATTGCATGAATGGGCAGGTAAGTAGAACTATCAGTTCAATGTTGCCAAGTGTAACGTTTTGAGATTTGGTAAGCAACGATTGGATGCAAAGTATACACTTGGTGTGGAAACTTTAACAGAAGCAGAGGAGATTAGAGAGTGATGATGGACAAGAACCTGAAATTCAGGAGCTACATTGCACAAGTTGTGAAGACATCACATTGAATAATGGCAATCATGCAGAGAACCCTGACATGCAGAAATAGAGAGGTTATAATTCCATTGTATAAGTCCTTGATCAGGCCTCATATGGATTATTGTGCACAGATTTGGTCACCGGGTTTTCATGGTGACGAGATATGTTGGAAAGGTTACAGAGAAGATTCACAAAGGTAGTCAGTGGTCTTTGGAATGTGGAGTACAAGGACAGATTGTAAGTTGCAGAGCCTCGTGAATAGGAGGAAGAGGAGGGATATGATTTAGACATATAAGCTGGTCAGGGGTTGTTATCAGGTAGACATGGAAGAGATTTTTCATAGAATGGGAGAGGGGAGTAGAACAAGAGGCCGTTGCTGGAAACTTTATAAGGAGGGTGTGAACAAAGGAGTGAGAAGCAGGTTCTTTGCATGGAGGGTAGTTGGTGAGTGGAATGCATTACCTGAGTGTGTTGTGGATGTGGATACATTGAATCAGTTTAAGACACAGTTGGATGAGCATTGTATGCAATAGCGAGTATCCTCCCACGATGAGTCTCTGACTCCATGGAGGTCAAATGTTGATAATAATCACTCTTTCTCTATCATCAATAGCACTCCTCCTCCTCCCTTTTTACCCTTTCTATCTACATGAGATACATCATACCCTTCTATCTCTCTCTCTTCCTGTCAGGATGTCATGATCATCCAACCATGTCTCACTTATTCCAAGAATTTTTTGGTGAACAGACTCAATTAATGTAACCATTCCATTTGCCTTGTTTCTTATACTTCTAGCATTTGATATGTACACTGCAGCTTATTCCTGGATCTACAGCTAGTTCCACTGACATCATTTATCTGATGTGACTTCTCCATGGTTAACTCAACCCATTTCTTTTCTACTTATTCATCTTAGAATGTTCTTCAGATCCAACTGTTTTCCTTTGATCTCTTGTCATTTCCTTCCCTTTTTGTACACACATGCATTCACATCCTTTTGCAGCATTTACCTTTCTCATGCTGTGTTCCTCTATCCCCTCTGAGCCTCCCCACTTCCCAGTCAGTCTTACACACCTGTTCTCTCATTCTCTATACTCATGCTGCTCACTTCTTCATTCACAACCACCTCTTCAATCTCTCCTGTCTTACTCTCCCGTTCTTCCACATCACTTCCTGCTTTATCAGATTTATCCTCTGCACTCACTTCTCTACCTTCCAGCAGCAGTCTCTCCAAGTGACTCACACCAAAACCACTCAAATACAGTCCATCGCTCCTATACAGTTAACTTCGTCCTTCAAACGCATTTCACACATTAACAAACTGCACTCCTTTCTCCTCACACACTTCCACTAACATATCATTCAGAATCCTTGCTCTCCACTTCATTTCACCACTGTCATTCCTGGACAACATACTTACTACCTTTCCTATCACACTATTCTCTTTTATCTGTCTCAACAACCTCTTGATATCCAATATGACATGTCCTTTATTTGCAGTCAAGTCATTTGTACCTATTACAACTACCAACTCTTTTGCTCTCTTACTTCTCATATCTAATGACTCAATCACTGTACTCATTCTACTTCCAGTAAAATATACTTTATGCATCCTCTTGTTCAGCATACCTTTAATAATTGAATCACCACATAATGCAACTCATAAGTCTTTCATTACCTCTTTTATACCAACATTATTCAATGTTTCAATGTGTATACATTCAGAACACACACTCAGGAAATGCATTCCAATGACTAAACACTCCATGTAAAGAACTTTCCCCTCATTCCTCTGCTCACACCCTCCTTATACAGCTTCCAGGGATGCATCTTGTTTTACTTCTCTCCCATTCTATGAAAAATCTCTTCCAAGTCAATGATATCTCCCCCCCCCCACCTCTCCTCCTATTCACAAGGCTTTGCAATTTATCGCAATCTGTCCTAGTACTTCACATTCCAAAGACCACTAACCACCTTTGTGAATCTTCTTTGGACCCTTTCTAACATATCGTCACCATGAAAACTCAGCGACTAAATCTTCACAATAATCCAAATGAGGCCTGATCAAGGCCTTATACAATGGCATCATAACCTCTTTATTTTTGCATGTCAAGGTCCTCTGCAACATTGCCATTATTCAATGTGATGACCTCACAACTTGTGCAATGTGGCCCCTAAATTTCAGGTCCTTGTCCACCATGACTCCTATAAAATTTTCCCACCAAGTGTATGTTATGCATCACATCGTTACTTACCAAATATCAAAATCTTACACTTTGCAACATTGAACTGATAGCTCTACTTACCTACCCATTCATGCAATCTATGCAAGTCCTCCTGTAAGGCCATAACATCTGCTTGACTCTTAAATAATGTGGACTGCGCCATTTGTAATAATATGTTACATAATTCTACTACCTGCTTTGTCTTCGTTTTCTCTTTACTTAACATTCAGGAATGGTCAACTGTCAACTGCTGCCATATATATATTACTATATCTTATTTCTCACACTCTATAGTTTAACAAATTTATTTGTATTATGACTACTCCAGTTAGACTATATATTCAGTGTGAGAGTATAAGATCTTAATTCAAAGACAAAGCAGATATCGTTTAAAAAATTTGAACCTGCATAAGATAGATTTATAATTAAGCCATGACTAGTTTAATGTAAGGATTATATATATAAGTGGGGAATATATAATCCTTACATTAAACTAGTCATGGCTTAATTATAAATCTATCTTATGCAGGTTCAAATTTTTTAGGATAGTGCACTGACAGAATCAGTCCAATGTGTTGTTTACAAACCATTTAATCACAAACCATTTAGTCAGAAGGAAATATTTACACAATGATTTACACACACACACACACACACACACACACACACACACACACATATGCAATGTCATTACAATCCTCTTGCTAGTCTCAATCCTTTTCTTTCTGCTTGCTGACTTGTTCTTTTCCCACTCAATTTCTTCCTTGTCCAAGTTGTCGACTATGCCTTGCCCTATAGGACCCTTAACATGACAACAATGCGCAGCTCTTTCCTTTAGAGACGATCGACACAATTGTTTCTCACGTGGCGACAGACCCAGGTAGAAGACTCGGAACTCACAACGCTTCTGTTTAGATTCCCGACAGCAAACCGGGCATGACGGTGGACCCAGGTAAGAGAAGAAATAGAAAACCCTAAGAATCCATGGTAATTTGTAGAATTCTTCACTATGGTCACATATTGACCTTTGGACATAATGACATCATTCTTCATGCATTTTGGGAAATTTCCATCTATGACAAATCCTGCAATTCTTCACTATCTTTATAATTAAACTTACTGCTTTAACATTAGTTAGTATCGTTACATGATGACGTCATGGGCCACATTATTTTAACAAAGGCTCAATATAATATTATTACAGAAACGATTATTTCAGTCAAAATTTAACATTTCTCTGAGTACATTCTCCTAAACAAAGAAAATGTAAAAACAAACATGAAAAGTTATGGAAAAATGTTGAAAAGTTGTAAAATCTCTCATGATATGGTCACATATCATGAGAGATTTTACAACTCTGCATTACTCTCCCTAATTTTGCATCATCTGCAAACAGCTGCATATCACCAGTTAAACCCAACCCAATATCATTAACATACAAACTGAACAACAACGGTTCCAAAACTGATCACTGCAGCACACCACTAGTGACCTTCCTCTTTCAAGATACTGCACCCCATATACAACTAAAAAATAGAATACAGAAAAGAATAGATTCTAAGTTAAAAACACTGATATGGTATTATATTATTACATGACCTCCCAGGAGTCTATGGACTGGTTGCAAGAGGACACACAATCTACTATCTACATGGCTTATCCTTCCATCTACACACTATACTATCCATCATCCAACTCTGCCACATACCATCAGCTAATAGTATTTGTCTGTTAATTGAGTATTTTCTCTGGCCAATTTTCCTGTATGTATGAGATTTGCTAACTTATCTTCATTTGAAAAAGTACATATATAGATTTCTCTAACATCACGAGAATCGATCACGACAAGGTCATTTCCAGTCAAAGGGCACAATGTCCTGTTATTCTTCTAGCTGTTATGAAAGCATTAATCATAATGCTCTATCAAAGTGAACATATACAAAAATGCCACCTTCAGGGTGCAAAAAAAAAAAAGAGTATAATTGGGAAAACTTACGTGAGTAGTGCCTTGAAGAAGTTGAAATTTATGTTTCTGTTAGGAAAAGGATGTGTGATTTTACAGGCTAAAGTGGGAATGAACATTGTTAAGGATAGAACCAAGAACATAATATCTGTGAAGTGAATCTGGAAGGCTTTGAAAAGTTTGCCTTTATAGTGTAATCTATTTCTCTTTGCCTTGTCTTTATCTGGCAGTTGTTTAAGATGAATTGAAATTGGAAGGGACATGGAATATACAGTAATTGATTCCTTACTGGGTGAAATTCTCTTCACATGGGTATTTCTACTCAAGTACTCAGCAAACTGTGACATTAGCAGTGTCCCCCCCCCCCAAAAAAACACCATTATTCAGGCTTCTTCCTGTAGGTACACATAGCAGAATGGTGGCAGCAAGATTATTCACTGATATGGAAGCTGCCTAAAGCATTACCATTAGGTTTAGTCCAGTGTAGTGTGTGGAATGACCGTTTTAAAACTGTATCCTCAAAAAAAGAACTGTTAAACACTCATATTGCATACTGGAAGAAATGGAGTAGGAAAAAAAAAAAGTAAATTGAACCTTTGCTCTGGAATCCAAACATGGTTTTTACCTGCTTTAAGCTTCCAATAAACAAAGTGGTAACGTCAAACCAGCAATAAAACTTATCTATGAGCTAGATTTGTCTTGTTCATATATGCAAGAGTTAGAAGGGAAGAATGATCAGAAGCTTTAAGTATTGTTGAAGGAGTGCCATCTCAGTAAGTGAGAGAGAAAGACTTTGTGTTTTCTTCACAATTTTGGCTTGAATTGGCTTACAAGTGACTGTTATGTCTTCTGTCTTTTACAAAGGCCACTGGGAATGATGCGGAGGACACTGACTTGTAGAAGTAGGGATATTCTTGTTCAATTGTATAAAGCTTTGATTAGGCCCACATGGACTATTGTGCCCAGATTTGGTCACTTGGTTTTCAGAAGGATGAAGAGATGTTGGAAAGGGTCCAGAGATGACTGACCAGGGTAGTTTCTAACCTCTGAAATGTCTAGTATAAGGAAAGATTGAGAAGATGCAACTTGCAGAGTCTGGTGGACATGAGGAAGAGGGGAGATATGATAGAGACCTATAAGTTGGTAAGGGGTTGTTATAGGATCAATGCTGGAGAGGTTCTACAGAAAATAGGGGGGAGATTAGGGAAGAACCAGAGGTCATCCCTGGAAACTGTATAAAGAGGGTGTAAGTAGAGAAGTGAGAAGCAGGTTTTTTTTCATGCAGAGTTGTGAATGATTGAAATACCTTGCTTGAGAACATGGTGTCTGCAGAGAATATGAGTGTGTTTAAAGCATGGTATATGATGAGCTGTGTGTGTGTGATAAAAGGACCTCCCAGATGAGTCTTTTGACTCCATGGGGTCTTGGGTAATAATAATAATAGACACACATTTGGCATTTTCAAAGTCAGATTGAGATTTGTTGGCAGTCAGCTTCTATTTGTTTCATGCTTCGTTGTAGGCTAATAATGAGACTAGAGTTTGTGTTTTGACAATTGCAATATGCTGAATTTTTCTATTGAAAAATTCAACATACTCTTTCCTTGGCTTAGAGAGTGGATGTAAATTTTGAATAGAGCAGGGAATGAAGGTCTTCATTCCATCAAGGGTAATTTCAATAACTCACTAAGGGCAAATGATCAGACTGGAAGAGTGGACGTCTCAGAAATCGTGGCATGTGATGCTATTATAGTACCAAAGAACACGACAGCTGATATGACACATCTTTTGTTCGAACTATAGCTTGGAGATTGGTTGGGAATGAAGGCCTTTGCTCTAGCCATGATAATTTCAAAACATTGCTCATAGCAAATGATTTGGAGTGGAAACAGAAGTCTCAGAGGTCACCCAAGTTGACACTGTTATAGTGACAAAGAACATGAGGTTGAGAACAGCTGAATGAAGTTCATATTTAATAGGAAAGTAGCAGAAGATTATGCTGAGTTACTGAGAATAGCTATTACATGTTACTGCATATTTTGAAGGGGAACTGGGTTAAGGAAAAATTAAGCATGTTGGGAGAGTGAAGTAGGCTATTCTTGTTTGTGGAGGGGATAATTACATTAGATCACTGCTTACAGCAAACATTTCTGTATCTTCCAGCTTGGTCAGCTGAAATGAAAAAGGATAACCAACATTAAAGTCACTTAGGAAGACTTCACTGTCTGGATAGTTGGTAGTCCCAAGGTAGTGAAGCACCAAACTCGAAGACGTCAGAGTGATTTTCTGAATTTGGTTCTCCCTTGCCTACTCTGCTTCTAGTAAAACTGTACTAATAGAGCATACAACTTCCTCAGTGGAACTCAAACTTCAAGATCTTACGTTTAATTGCATTACACTGACATTCCCATTCATTCACCAACATTTCTAGTTTATACAAATCCACATGAAAGGCCACAACATTAACACTATTACTATAACCCTTCCAAGCTTCATATAATCTGAAAATAACTGAATATCATTCTGTAATCCAGTGACAATATCATTGATATAAACAGAAAAAGTCTTGGTACTGAGGCCTATGGAAGCCCACTTATCTTCCTGAATACCATACCATGCTATAATATTAATTCTATATATATATATATATATATATATATATAGAATTAATATTATATACAGTCATACCCCGACTTACGCGAATCCGGAGTTACACGGTTTCTTATATGTACGTATTCCCGTCCCGCTTCATGCCTCACCACTAGTCGTATCTTTCAGGCGCCGGCAGCATTCGCCAGTGTCGCACATGCTGTGAACAAGCACTGATGTGTTTTGCGCGGTCTCCATTCATACACGATTTTTATAGTCTACAAACCTTGCGATTGGTTACTGTTATGTTCTTGATAAAAATTTTATCACATAAAAAATAATAATGTCGTCCAAAAGAAGCAAGTCCAATTCTTCTAGCAAGAAAAGAAAAACATTGACTTTGGAAACAAAACTCAACATTATTAAGGATTTTGAAGGTGGAATGAAAATTTGTGAGCTAGCAAAGAAGTTCGATCTACAGGAATCCACAATAAGAACAATCATAAAAGAAAGGTTTACAGATTTTGGAGGACATACATTCTAACGAGGAACGAATTGTAGCCACAAGGCAAGGAATAAAAAATCATTAGCTTGCTATGACGAAATTTTGCGTGACAAGAAAAAGACATTATGCCGTCAGACGAATCTATTAAATTTTATGAAACCATCGACATCGAAATAACTTTCTTTTTTTATGTACGAAAAACTACAATTATGATTATATTTCTTAAAAAATATAGGTGTTTTTGTAAACCTTTGGTCCCAATTGTATGTTTGTATATATAAATTACATGCAAAATTAAACCCGTAGTTACACGAATTCGACTTACGCGCTTTTTGTTAGTCCTACCTACCGCGTAACTTCGGGGTTTTGCTGTGTGTGTATATATATAGCTTATTATAGCATTAATATTATATATTATATACATAACCATATATATATAATAATAATAATAATAATAATAATATATATATATATATATATATATATATATATATAATTATTATTACCTCCAAGGATTCAGTGCGGGAGGGCACTCTACTCCACTACTCATACGTCACCGTCTCTGCTGCTGCTACTTAATTCTCTAACTACACACAATGATACTTACCATCAACATCATCTACCGTCCATCACATCACCAACAGTATTTTTTTGTCTGTAAATTAAGTGTGTTCTCATGGCCAATTTGCCTGCACACAGGATGAAAAACCCTGCTACCAGTATAAGATCAGCTAACTCACCTTCAATTGAAAAGCCTATATAGATTCTTCTTGTCACGAAGATAATCGAAACCAGGTCTTTCCAATCGAAGAGTGCAATGTTCCACTGTTATTCCAAAAAAAAAAAAAAAAAAAAACGCCTCAGTTCATAAATTTTCATCTTAGCTAAAAGCTATACATCTAGACATAAAATCTGAAAAGTGACATTGCAATCACATCATACTCATTCTTATATATATAAATAACAGTTTCATGCCTTTAGACAATTTTTAAAACATTAGCAGAAAAAAGAACAAGGGAGCATATGATACAAAAATGTTAACAACCAATCAGCAGAAAAGAATATTAGAAGTCATTTGCTTACTGTATGTGTGAGTAGTTAGAATGTGTGCTGCAAAATACGCAGTTGGGGATAAAGCTGAATTCAGTGAAGTCTAATATAATCTTATATCTAATATAATGTAATTTTAGTAATCTACTTACTTATTACAATAAAGTGACTGCCTTGGACAGAGGAGAAGGATACACAGTGATAGACTTGGATTTTGCAAAGGCTTTTGATAAAGTACCTCATGATAAATTGATAGTCAAACTGGAGCGGATTGGGTTGGATATTAGATTGGTGCACTGGATTGGAGATTAGCTGTCTGATAGGTATCAACAAGTTGTGTATGGCGGAGCGATATCCAGGAAAAGGAAAGTCACTAGTAGAGTGCCTCAGGGATCTATTTTGGGGCCATTACTGTTTAACTTGTATATTAACGATATAGGTGAAGATTTGGATGGAGATATTCAGTTGTTTGCAGATGATGCAGAGTTGGAACAAACTATGAAGAGTAGAGAAGATGTCGTGGCCTTACAAGAAGAATTTAATAGATTGAGTGAATGAGCATGGGAATGGGGATGACAGTTCAATGTTGCAAAATGTAAGGTTTTAAAATTTGGGATACAAAGATGGGATGTAGAATTTATGCTTGGTGGGGATTAATTGTTAGAGGCGGAGTAAATAAGAGATCTTGAGGTGATAGTGTACAAGGATCTAAAATTTAGGGGACACATAGCCAAAATTGTGAAGACAACACAAAGGCTTCTGGGAATGATGCAAAGGACACTGACGTGTAGAAGTAGGGAGATTCTTGTTCTGCTGTATAAGGCTTTGATTAGGCCATACATGGACTATTGTGCCCAGATTTGGTCAGCTGGTTTTCAGAAGGATGAAGAGATGTTGGAAAGGGTCCAAAGGTGACTGACTAAGGTAGTTTCTGACCTCTGGAATGTCAAGTATGAGGAAAGATTGGGGAGATGCAATTTGCAGAGTCTGGTGGACAGGAGAAAGAGGGGAAATATGATCAAAACTTACAAGTTGATAAGGGGTTGTTACAGGATCAATGCTGGAGAAGTTCTACAGAAAATAGTGGGAGATTGAGGAAGAACCAGATATCATCCCTGGAAACTGTATAAAGAAGGTGTGAGTAGGGGAGTGAGAGGCAGTTTTTTTTCATGCAGAGTTGTAAATGATTGGAATGCCTTGCCTGAGAGTGTGGTGTCTGCAGGGAGTCTGAATGTGTTCAAAGCACGGTATGATGAGCTGTGTGTGTGTGATAAAAGGACCTCCCAGATGAGTCTTTGACTCCATGTGGTCTTGGGTAATAGTAATAAGTATATATATATATATATATATCAAAACCACTGTTAATATGGTGGAGTGCTACAACAACCTAGGTGGATCATCTGTTGGTGATAATGAAATGCATTGCCAAATAAATGTAATGGAAACTAAACATTTAATCATCATGAGTAACTTTAATTATCCAAACAATGACTGGGTAGCAGTAAAATCTCATAAAAAAATGAAGTTAGATTTATTAAGCTGTTGCAAGACAACTTCCTTAAACAGTATGTGGCGGAAGGAACATGAGGTCAGCATATTAGATCTAATTATACTGTCAGAGTGGGTTTCAGTTGAAGATGTGACTGTTCTGCTTCCAGTTGGTGACAGTGATAATGCTGTGCTGATCTGGAAAGCAGTTTCATGTATAGATATTCCATTCCAAAAAAAGGTTACATGCTGAATTGCATCATCAAATTCTGGACATGTACCCTCAAGGGATGTACAGGATATGATAGTCTTTCTTTTCAGCCATTTTCTGTCCACTGCTGGATGAAGGCCTCCTCCAATTCTTTCCACATTTCACTGTTCTTGGCAATGGTTGACCAATTTTCCCCAACAAAATTTGACAATTCATTGCTCCACCTTCTTATAGAACGTCCTCGGCCTCATTTCCCTTCTTCTGGAATCCAGTTCGTTAGTATGGTGGTCCATCGTTCATCTTCTCTTCTTTTCTGGATAGATGTCCAGCCCATTTCCCTTTTAGTTGCTTATGGTGAAGAATAATGTCTGTGATATGAGTCTAGCTTGTTATCTTTTAATGTGATGCCTAGCATCAGCCTCTCCATTTTTCTTTCAGTTGTTGCTAGTTTATTTGCCAGTGCTTTTGTTAAGTTTCACAACCATATATGATGACTGGAAGTATACACTTGTTAAATGTCTTCCTTTTTAAACAGAGTGGGACATCACTGTTTTGAAAAATGCTTTTCAATTTTCTGAATGCACTCCAGGCAAGTTAAACTCTTCTATTTATTTCCTTTTGGTGTCCACAGTTTAGATCGATGAGATGACCTGAGTATGTATACGAAGAGACTCTTTCCAAGAAATTATTTTCTATTATTATATTTTTTGGTGTTACAAATTAATGATTAAACATTTTAGTGTTTCCTCTGTTTATTTTTAGACAGCTGTTTCTGCTTTCATGATATAAGTCTTCTATCATTATATTAAGGTCTTCTGGAGTGTTTGAAAAAATTATCACATCATCTGCATATCTTGGGTTTGTTAAGTTTCTGTTATTAATTTTTATACCAAGGTTTGCTTTATATTATTAAATATTTCTTGAAGGATTACTGTAAAGATTTTGGGTAATAGACAGACACCTTTTTCCATTGATATTTTATCTACTCGTGTGGAGTTGGATTACTGCTGTTGCATTGTGGTATATTTCCTGGAGGAGGTCCATATATTCTCCAGGAATTACCTGATTCTGGAGTGTTTTGATTATTGCATTAGTTTTGATGGAATCAAATGCTTTTTTCATAATCAACAAAGGCTAAACAGAGAGACAATTGGTTTCCTTCTGCTTTTTCTATTATTTGTTTTACTGACTGCATGAATATGATCAACTGTGTTAAAGCTTTTATGGAATCTTGTTTGTTCTACTGATTGATTTGTGTGTAGAAGAGGAGTTAACCTGTTAGTACTTTTGTGAGAATTTTGTACAGATTAAAGAGAATGCTAATTGGTCTACAGTTCTTTACTACTTCTTTGTCTCCTTTTTTAAATAACATTATCAGAGTAGCATTTTTCCAGTTTTTTGGTATCTTCCCCTCTTCCAGGCATACATTTAATAAGTTTGTGACATGGTGAATTATGTTGTTTCCTGCCCATTTAATTAATTCTATGTGAATTCACATAGAATCAATTCATTCTATGTGAATTGCTTGATGTCATTAATGTACAGATTGAACAATAATGGCCCAAGGACTGAGCCCTGAGGTACACCACTGGATATATATATATTTTTTTTTTATTAATCTTTGTACTGGTTATGGGCAGTACTACCCTTACATCGCGTTCAGACATCTCGTCTATACTTGATATAGGCCTAAGCCTTTATCAAGTGTTTTACACTATGCCTGTTCTAGTTATCATTGTAGTCATTCTCTGGTGGCAACGTCATGCCACCAATGTGCCCTGTAGGACCCTCAAGGAAAGGACTTTTATATCCTTCTGCATAAGCCCAAGTGTTTTAAGTCCTTATAACTATCTGTGCTCCATATGGCATGTAAAGAGACGGTGGCGCTGGTAAACCTCAGAGTTGCCCCATGCTCCTCCCATATCTTACTAACTAGATCTTGGTTATTTTTATAGTAGTTCACTTTATTATTATGGCTACAGGGCGCCCACTAGCCTATAGCCATAATAATAAAGTGAACTACTATAAAAATAACCAAGATCTAGTTAGTAAGATATGGGAGGAGCATGGGGCAACTCTGAGGTTTACCAGCGCCACCATCTCTTTACATGCCATATGGAGCACAGATAGTTATAAGGACTTAAAACACTTGGGCTTATGCAGAAGGATATAAAAGTCCTTTCCTTGAGGGTCCTACAGGGCACATTGGTGGCATGACGTTGCCACCAGTGTGCATCAACTACCACCTAGGCATCAACTACCCAAACGTCACCATCTCTTTTAATCACTAAGTCTGGCTACGCAAACCTGCAGAGGTCCTATAATGTGGTTTCACTGTGGTCACCCAACCTTTGTACTTAAAGTGGTTGTTCAGAATGGGGGCCACGGCATCATGCCTCCACACGTGGACCCTATGGATGCGGAAGCAACACTGGGCTATACGAGACAATGTCTCACTGTAGTGGCAGCCAGCCCTACAGTTTGAGTCGTCACTACCCCATCGAGCTGTCTGGACTCGAGTGGGCAGGGCACTGATCCTCTTCCTGATAAGGTCAATATACTCAAACCCAGGGAGCCTGATGCCATCCCTTACCCAATCATGCTGGGGAGGCACCACATATGACTCTTTTAAAGGAACACCATCTATAGAACAGTACAACAGAAATGATTACCTCTTGTGTTCTGTGGGTGCTGACTCAATTAAGGTACCCTGATAATGGGACCAGCTTTTAGCCCGCCTAAAGTCTTCTTGTATTAATGGGCTATAGGAAGCCTCTCAGCAGATAGGGGAAGAAGATAGTTCTAACTTCGCGATTCTTGACAGCCGCAGGCGTGGGATCAGCCATCTAAGTGATGGAACCCCGAGCCCACCATCCTTCACCCTTGCGTGCAAATATGCAGTAGGGGTGTCAGGCTGCAGTCGGAGCCATGATCTCACAGCTGAACGGATAGCCCTGTCCATTCAGGACAGTACTGAGATATGTGTCTTGGTATTGTACCAATATATGTACCAAACACCAACTTGTAAAAGCGAGGTAGGAGATAGTGAGAAAGAAGAAACAGTCTTTGCTGAGGCTTAATAAAAGCTTTCCTCAAAGAAGCAATCCCAGCTTCTAGGATAGAAGACCTTCCCTTTGGGGTGAACATGATACCGAGGTATCCTCACTTTTCCAGGATGGTCAAAGCATGCAACGGCCTCCCGTGCAGGGAAAACTCTATAGTCTCGACCTTAAGCTTTGTCTCACGACCAGAGAGGACAAGAGCTAAAGAGCAGGACTTCTCTACATTAATAGAAAGGCCTCAAATACAGAAGAAGTCAACTGCCCGGTCAAGGAGTTCCTGCAAACCTATCTTAGTAGAGGCTACGAGAAAAAGATCATCCGCAAAGGCCATAGCATTAAAGGAAGAAGCACCTAGAGAGTAGCCTATATGGCTAGGAAGAGAGTGAAGAAACTCATCTATGACGCACTTAAGGAAAAGGGGAGATAGAGGATCACCCTGGCGAACACCCCGCACTCCTGGAATAGAAGTTGCACGGGACCCTGTAGTGATAGTGATGGAGCTACGCAAGTATAGCTCCATAACATAGGAAAGGGTTCTGGACATCCAGCAATAGACAGTGCTCGAAGGAGAGCAGGAAGGGAGACACTATCAAAGGCCTTTTGGAGTTCCAGCAACGCCATATATAGAGGCTTAAGATGGCGTCGAGAATCAGAGAGAAGAGAAGAAAGAAGACATATTCTAGGCACAGCCATCTGAAGGGACAAAAGCTCTCTGTCTATAATCATGCTGTATATGTTGCTGAATCTGGCAGATTCACACCCACTGTATACCACTTTTTGATATCTGTCTGTCAACCATCTCCTGATCCAAGTCAACAGATTATATTCCAATCCCATATTCTCCAATTTACGCAACAGCCTATCATGTGGTATCCTATCAAATGCCTCAGAAAAATCCAACATTATCATAGTGTATCCATTCCCTTTATCCAACTAGGCCATAACATTGGTATAAAATATGAGCAAATTGCTAAAACATGCCCTTCCTTTAGTAAACCCATGCTGTTGTTTGCAGAGTATAGAATGCTTGTCTACCCATTTCTGTATGCAAGTTCTTACCAACTTCAATAAAATAATCTTCACTACCACACCAGAGATACTAATAGGTCAGTAGTTAGACACATCAGGCTTTGCACCACCCTTGTGCAATGGAACTATCATACATTCCTTCCATTCCTGTGGTATCATTCCTGAGCTGAGAGTCAAGTTATACAAATGAATGAAGGGCCTAGCCAATTCAGCTAAACATTCCTTCAGCAAACAGGCTGATATTCCATCTGTCCCTATTGACAAATTCTTATCCAGGTTATGCAAGAGCTCTTCAACCTCATTTTCATGAACCTCTAACTCTTCATCCAATGTAGCAGTAGCAATGTGCAACATGCTACATACACCTGGTTGATATATCTTAGCAAAGTGAGCACTCATTAACTGAACAATCTCCTTAGCTTCTGGCACTCGTGTATCATCTGCATTCAATAAAGTTATTCCTCCACATTCATTCTTTCTTTCTTTTGCTTGTGGGATAACGATAAAATTCTTTTGGATTGCCTTTAGCTTGCATGGCCAATTTCTTTTCATATTCCGTTTTAGCTTTTCTCACAATACTAGTTACTTTTCTGGCCTGAGCTTTATATATTTCATAACTCCTCTCACTCTTATTCTCACGATATTCTTTCCATATCATCTTCTTCTTATAAGGCTGCACATCCATTTCACTCCAACCTATTTATCTTCGAACACTAGGGATACATTGAGATACTGCCTCATTTAAGCACTTTTTCAAAGATTCCCATGCATTGCTGACATTTTTTCCATTCAGTAACTGATACCATAGGACCAAAGATAGTATTCTTCTAAGTCGATCATAATTTCCAGCTTTGTAGTTCAGCATGTTGCCTGTTTTAATCTGAGCTTCAATACAAGTAGATACTTCCCAAGAAAGAACAGCATGATCACTGTCACCAATCAGTGGTAAAAAATAGCCATATTTTTGAGAGAGGGAGAGAGATCCCTTCTGATACTATGAGCAAATCCAACACTCTTTGACCTCAAGTTCCTTCATTCACATGCTGCTTGAGAAAGTTGTCTCGCAACAATTCAATAAATTCCCCATCTTTCTTATCATGAGATTTCTCTTCTACCTCAATCAATGTTCGGAAAATTAAAGTCACCCATAATGATCATTCACTTGGTAACCATAAGGCAAAATTGGCGATGCATTTCTTCGTTCCCCTACAACTGAGGCGCCAGGTCTGTAGCAACACTCCATCATATATTTCATTCTGTTAACCTCCACTTCACACCAGATAGACTAATACTCATCACTACATGGGACATTGTTCCCATCATTGTTTTTTTGTATTTCAACCCTAACTGGACTTAAATCATCTGATATCATTAGTAGCACTCCTCCTTCTCTCCTATCTCTTCTGTCATTCCTAAAAATAGTATATCCATTACACTCGATCCCACTTACCATATCTGATTCTGTTGGCAGTTTTCACAAATGCCAACAATCTTAGGCCACATCGTATTCATTAAAGCAACAAACACAACCCCTTTGTTTCTAGTGCTCCTGGCATTTGTGTATAGACATAATAAATTATGACCTAGCCTATTCTTATAAATAGATATGCAATCTCTTTTGTCTTGTTCTAAAATTCTCTCTTTCCCCTCCCTAGACATACTTAAAAGGTCCGAACCTAAAGCATATTTTTCCACTCCTTCACCACATACATAACCATGTTCAAAGGCATTCATATCTTTATCACATTTGTATACCATAGCTGAACTGTCACACATATTTTTCCCATTCTTCCCTTGATGATCTAGTTTCCCTGACTCTCTGCATTAGGTCTCATACCAAGAAGTAATTTCTCCAGGTTTCTGATGCCAAATGAATTCAAGTGCAGGCCATCATTCTTATACAAATCTTATCTGCCATCAAACACACCCCCACATATCTAAAAACTCACATCCATATCTTCTACACAGCCTGCATGTGAAATCATTTGCTATCATTGCCCTCCTTCTTAACTCAGTTCTATCATATCTAGGTAGTAATCCTACAATTTTTACTCTTTCACATTTCGTTTTATTATTATTATTCAGGCCTCCATGGAGTCAAAAGACTCATCGTGGGAGGTCCTTCCTAAGAACATAAAGTCTGTCAAGACTCATCAAGGGGGTCCCCCCCCCTAAGAAACACAAAGTCTTTCATCCCACTCCTTAAACTCATTGACCGTTCTCGCTCTCACCACTCCATCAGGCAATGCATTCCACGGTTCAACCACCCTCCATGCAAAGAAACCACTCCTCATCCTCTTGCTCACAGTTTCCTTTTGTAACTTCCAGGAATGGCCTCTTGTCATCATTATTATTATAATTTTTTTTAATTATTATTATTTCTCAGATAAATTACATACATTATTTGAAGACAATTATGCATAACAAATACTTTCTCGTACAAAAAAGTTTTTTTAAAATAATAATAATAACTGTTTACAACATATATTATTATAATATTCATAATGAAGATTATTACAGATGTTTCTTTGCAATTTTACACTCTAGATATATAATATCAATGATATAATCACTCTAGATTGCATATTTTTGTTATAGTTATTACCATTTGATTACATATGATACATTAGTTATATTTGTTTACATATGATGCATTACTTACATTTGTTTACATATGATACTTGCATTACATACATTTGTTTACATATAATACATACATTACATACTTTGGTTTACATGTGATACATACATTACATGCACTTGGTTACATATGATACATCTTGGATGAGAACTAATTTCTCTGCTTTCATTCTCGAAGCTTATATGTAAGCTTATCTGAAGATAGCTTATCGTGCCCTCTCACCATCCTTTAAAATAAAAAAATTCCATCTACTGGTATCCTATGACTTTCAGAAGTTGCTAGGTATCTATCATATCGCCTTTCTGGCTTCTTCCAACAGACCTTTCATATCTTCTCTCATACTATGTTTGTCACCACTTAAATTATTAGTACCTACCAACATTACTATTTCTTTTACATTTCTTTTTTTGGTTTTCAATTACATTTGTCATATTTTTAATTTTTGCTCCTGGGAAACTAGAAGTGGTGACTACCTCAGCAAGTGCAAATTTTAAAATTGAGTCACCATACCATATTACCTTTTTTTTTTTATTAGATATTAACTGACTTACCTTGTTGTTATTAATATTTTGATTTCCATGTTCAGTATTTTCCTGCCTGTTCTTGTTCTCATCCTTTTTCTTATCCTGTTGAAGTTTAGACAAATGTCTTTCCACCTTTTCCAATTCCCTGGTTGATTTCCTAATAATTTTCTTTTAACCGAGCTATTTCTAATATCAACGTATCCTCACATAAATTATTATCATCACTGCAGCAGTGCTTTTGTTCAGGACAAACACTCACCTCAGTAGCAACAACTTTAGCTTTAGTCACTGCCTTGTTACGAGAAGTTTTTGACACCATTTTTAAGAGTAGTACAAACTAATAATATTTCTGAAATTATGTTATAAAATGCTTTAGTACAATAACTACAATATATCAATGCAATATCACAGTGTGCCCCTAGAGATTGAAGAATAAACAGAATGGGAGCAAAACAGATGTGCAATCTTACTAAGCAAGAGATTATTAAGAAAAAGATTGTCGAAGGAATACTGTGTATATATATATATATATGCAGTCAGTTGTGAAAATGATAAAGTATACAGGCTAGATGAGTTAAAACTATTGTACAGAAAGTTAAATGTGAGAATGAAAATAACCTGGCTCAACAAGACAAATATAACCAAAAAGAATTCTATCATTATGTTGCAAGTAAAAAAAAGAATAAATATGAAAGAATAACTCTAGTGAATATACGTGGCAGATGCAGAAGAGATTATTATTATTATTATTAAACAAGACCTCATGGAGTCAAAGACTCATCTAGGAGGTCCTTTTATCTCACACACATCTCATCATACCGGATCTTAAACACATTCAAACTCCTTGCAGACACCACACTCTCAGGCAAGGCATTCCAATCATTCACAACTCTGCACGAAAAAAACCTGCCTCTCACTCCCCTACTCACACCCTCTTTATACAGTTTCCAGGGATGACCTCTGGTTCTCCCCTGATCTCCCACTATTCTCTGTAGAACTTCTCCACCATTGATCCTATAACAACCCCTTACCAACTTGTAGGTCTCTATCATATCTCCTCTCTTCCTTCTCTCCACTAGACTCTGCAAATTACATCTTTTCAATCTTTCCTCATACTCGACATTCCAGAGGTCAGAAACTACCTTAGTCAGTCGCCTTTGGACCCTTTCCAACATCTCTTCATCCTTCTGAAAACCAGGTGACCAAATCTGGGCACAATAGTCCATGTGTGGCCTAATCAAAGCCTTATACAATGGAACAAGAATCTCCCTACTTCTACACGTCAGTGTCCTCCTCATCATTCCCAGAAGTCTTTGTGTTGTCTTCACAATTTTGGCGATGTGTCCCCTAAATTTTAGATCCTTATCCACTATCACTCCCAGATCTCTTATTTCCTCTACTTCCAACAATATATTCTCACCAAGCATAAATTCTGCATCCCATCTTTGTTTTCCAAATTTTAAAACCTTACATTTTGCAACATTGAACTCACATCCCCATTTGCTTGCGCAATCACTCAATTTATTCAAGTCTTCTTGCAAGGCCACAACATCTTCACTACTCTTTATGGTTCGTCCCAACTTTGCATCATCTGCAAACAACTGAATATCTCCATCCAAATCTTCGCCAATATCATTAATATACAAGTTAAATAGTAATGGTCGTAAAACAGATCCCTGAGGCACTCCACTAGTGACTTTCCTTTTCCTGGATATTGCACCCCCATACACAACTTGTTGATACCTATCAGATAGCCAGTCTCCAATCCAATGCACTAATCTAATATCCAACCCCATCTGCTCTAGTTTGACTGTCAACTTATCATGAGGTACTCTATCAAAAACTTTTGCGAAATCCAAGTATATTACTGTGTATCCTTCTCCTCTGTCCAAGGAAGCAGTCACTTTATTGTAATAAGTAAGTAGATTACTAAAACACGACCTCCCTTTAGCAAATCCATGCTGTCCATCAAAGATTATACCATTGTTGTCAACCCAACTCTGGATCCTAGTTCTCACAAGCTTCTCCAACAACTTAACCAGAACACCTGACACAGAGATAGGCCTATAGTTTGATGCTTCAGTTCGATCACCTCCTTTATGAAGTGGCACTATCTTGTCCGCGCGGTTAGCCTAGTGGCTTTGCGCTTCGCAACCATATGCCTGGGGAAGGAGTGTCCTAGGTTCGATTCCCGTCGGAGACGTGAAGAGCTGAAGGATCTTCCTCAGCCATAGCCAAGTTAGCCGGTCTTGGGCGCGGGCAGTAGGGTTTTTTCCGCCAGTTTATCTGGTGTTTTTCATCCCGCAAGCAGGCAAACCGGACCATTGAACACACACGGATACAGCCAAGAATACCTTGAGGCATAGGAGTGACCATTCTATCCTCGTATTTCGGTTACGAAATCCAAGCATGCTTGGAAGGTTGTGGGCCTTAAAGGCCTGTTAAAGCCATTGGGATAGATAGATAGACAGACTATCTTGCCCTCCTTCCACTCTTTAGGAACTTGACCAAGTGCAAGACTCATATTAAAAAAATATGTCAAGGCAGGTGTCAACTCCCTGGCACATTCTTTCAGAATACATGGTGATATATTATCAAGTCCCACAGCCTTATTAACATCTAGTTTTACTCAACTCCCCAAACACCTCTTGCTCACCTACAGTCAGTCTCTCCTCCCCATCATCAACTGCTCTCAATCCCTCTATGAAGTCACATTCACAAGATTGAAAGATCCTTATGAACTGTTCATTAAGTATCTCCACCACACATTCTGCATCAGCTGTCTTTATAGCATTTTCTCCAATCGTCATCCTTCCATAATTATTCTTTCTTTTGCTGGCTACATATCGAAAGAACTCCTTAGGATTCTTTTTGGCTTCATTAGTCAACTGCTGTTCATACCTCTCTTCAGTTACCCTCACCAACCAAGTCACCCTCCTTGCTTGGTCTTTGTAGACCTCGTGGAATTGGTTATTTCCACTTCTCTTATGCTGCCTCCACAATGCCCTTTTTCTCTGTATTGCATGATTAATCTCTTTATTCATCCATCTCACACCCACCTTATTTAACCACATTCTAACCCTTCTAACTCTTGGAATACATTTAGACATTGCATCTACTAAACAGTTTTTGAAAATCCCCCAAGCTGCATTGATCTCTTTTCCAGCTAACTCCTCATTCCACACTACACCTGCAAGCTGTCTCCTGAGCTCTTCATAATCACCCCCCCCCCTTGTAGTTCCACATATACCCTTTTCTCACAGAGGTCCTCACACTGATGGCAACCACCAGGTAATCACCTCATGGTCACTCTCACCAATTGGTGGATGATTTGACTCCTCATTTATAATTACATCCTCTGATGAGATGACCAAATCCAAGACCCCTCAATCCTTGTGTGCCCTCTGTTACATACTGTGTGAGGTAGTTATCCCTCAAAAACTCAAGAAACTCATTTTCTTTACTTCCAGTTGCTATCTCATCATTCCAGTCTATACTGCCATAATTAAAATCACCCATAATGATCACCCATATTTTATAATAATATCACTGTTGAGTCAGACAAGGGGAATGGTTACTTGATACTTTTGGATTCTGCTAAAGCTTTTGACAGGATTTTGCATGGAAGGCTATTGCATGAGTTGAGAGATATGGAATTGGAGTATAAGTTACTAGTTTGGACAAGAAGGTGGCTGAGAGATTCATAAAAAATCTGTATGCAAGTACATGTGCATCTACAAGATTTAAGGTGACCAGCGGTGTACTCCAAGGTTCAATCCTTGGTCTATTGTTATTCATTCTTCACATTAATGATATTGCAAAGGATTTAACAGGTGATATTGAACTATATGCTGATGATGTAAAGATGGGCAAGGTAATCAGGAAAGCATCTAACATGAAGTGCTTGCAGAATGATTTGAAAGAGCTCAAATTTTGGGCATGTGAAAATGGTTATCAGTTCAATGTTAGAAATGTAAAATTGGACATTTTGGTATAATGAGATATGCAATGGTGTATTATACTGGGGGAGGGAGGTATGTGGATTATGCTAGAAGAAACAGAGGATGTATTAAAATTATATCGAAATTGTGGAATGTAAATAATGAAGAGTGACTAACAATATCTGTGCTATCAGCAGAAAGAAGGGCGATATGATAAATACCTAGCAACTTCTTAAAGTCATAGGATACCAGTAGATGGAATTTTTTTATTTTATGAAGGATGGTGAGAGGGCACCCATGGAAGTTGAGAATGAATATTGTCAAAAGGGATAAAAGGTAGATGCTTTCCTCAATAGAGCAGTGCATGATTGGAATAGCTTGTCACTGAAACCAGCTTGTGCAGATAGTGAATAAATTCAAGAGAAGTCATGACATGTGGTATGAGTGATATGTGCCTCCCTGGTAGTCTATTAAAATAATGATTTAATTTAAAATAACAGATTTACTGTTTTTGATTTTTACATCTTATTTTAGTTGAATTTCTCTGTTCTATAAAATATCTCTTTAACCCAAATGTTGTTGAGAGAAAGGCTTACATATATCAAGCCATTTAAATTTGAAGAATAAAAATAGCATTTCCAAAGGACATCCAATTCAAAGTTTTTATAAAAATTAAATATTTTTATGTGCTTATATTGCATATACCTACAACAACAAAATTATAATTTCCTAATCCTATACCTACCACTAGGATTAGGATTAAGAATATACCACTAATTAACTCCCTTACCTTGAAACAAGTCAGAAACCTTTTTTTTTCTTTTCCCCTTGAGGGATGAATAATGCAGTTATGTTGAGTAAAGTTTAAATATAAAAAAAAATAATAGAAAGATGCATATTTAATATTTTTAAAAAAATAAATAAAAGAGCAAAACATAAAAGTGAATTCAAGAGAACTTACTAAAAGTATCATTGCAAATGAAACAATCCCACTGAAAATCTGGCACTTTTACAGAACTGAAAATAATGACTAAATTCAAACTCAATCGTGCAACACCAGTGATGTGTTTTCTTTCTTTCTTTTGTGCTATACAATGTCAATAATTAAAAGAATTAGGCGCACGAAAACCATTTTATACATATCTAAAAATAACATTATTATTCAAGAACATTACAAAAAATTCAAGTGTTTGTGTTCATTATGCACTACTTGAAATGCGATATACTGGATGTATTTCCTCCCCATTCAAATGAATTAACACACAAGTCAGCAATCAGATAGCTTTTATAATTCTCGCTTAGTACGTAACATGCGAGTTCTTTCATATCAGCTGAGACTTATATGCATCAGCACACATATACACCCCTTTCGTCTTTCGCTGTAGAAAATCAGGCAACGATTACATAAAATGTAACTTACTGGTACTTAGCATGCTGTGTTTCCTCGATGATGAAAAGTAGCTTGACAGCAACTCGCACAGCTGTTCATCCAACAAAGCAGCGAAGATATGTTAATTCACAAATTTTCCTTTACATTTTAATTTAAAATTGAAGGTTTATTAGTAGCTTTCCAAAATGTTCTTCTCGATGTTTGTTTGTTTGTTTTTTTTTGCAATAAATTGCCACTATAAAAACTTTGATGTGAATTACATAATAAACTCAAACATTCAACAGAGTAGTATTATCACAAAACATAACCCCATAGATTCTGGAGAATGGTGTCTACCGTAACTTCATTCACGTGATCCAAGATTCTATAGCTCCCGCTAGGGGAAAACAATAACAAACATTGGTGGTCATTGATTTTGTGTGTGTGACGGTGACAGTTAGTCTGTTTGTATACTTAATGAGTATCTTACTAGGTGTTGTTGTTCTTTCGTAGAAAATTTTCTTACGATGTTTAACAGAATTTGGATAATAATTAATGTTGCCTTTGTTTTTCTTTTCTTGTCATAGATAACATGGGAAGACGACCTGCAAGGTGGTATGTAATATATACAAAATTGATTTGTTTAAATAAATTGTCTCAAAAAAAATAATAATTATCTCTTGCAGTAACAATTGTGGTCTAAAACAGGCGACAATCTTCACTAAATGAGTGTGAGATGATTCATGGAGGAACCTTCATTGAGATATTGTGATGATAAATGCTGTCACATCTGAAAATTGGCGATTGATCTATTTCCCCCTTCCCGGTGATTTTTAAAGCTGCTCTGTTTTTTAATGGAACATAAGTTCTAAAAACTTCTGTTTTCAGTATTTCTTTATCATCGTGATGCGCACACCATTCGTTTATCTAAGGAAAACAGGAATACTTTTTTATATAACACAGAGGAATTAATTATAGTTGTATATGATAGCCCAGGACTTGAGAATGTCCTTGGAAATAATGAACAGATAATCTCAGAAGGAATAACTAAAAATTAACTAAAAGAACAAGTCCATAAGACATCTTAGATTTCCTCCAGTAATAAAGTGGTTGTTATCGCCGCCTATCACACGGGAGACCAGAGTTTGATTACCCACCGTGGAGGTGATTTCTTCTCACAGTAAGTCTTCACTCCAGGAGATGTTTGTATTATAATAATAATATTTTTATATTTAGTTTAAACCGAACATTATGGATAAATAAAAATTTCAGTATTGCAATTATTTATAAAAGTATAATAAGACCAGTTTAAATCTTGAATCTGAAACAAGTCAGTTAAACATGGCTACAGAAATGAAAACTCTTATTGTGGGAAATACAAAATTTGATAACATCAGAAATGAAGAAATATGCAAAAAGTGTGCCTCACAACAATAAATGAATTAATAGTAAAAAGGAAAAGGAATTGCAAAAGCATCTCAATAGAATTCAAAAAAGATATAGCAAAATGAAAACCAAGTACTAGAAGACCAGTTGAAAGACCTGCAAAATTGAAACATGGATTGCAGTAAACATTGTTGTAATAGATCTAAGACCTAAGGCAAAAGAAAACACTGGAAAGCAGACTTGTGATGTCAAGATATGATAGCAGGTTTGCTGAGAGGAAAGGTGATATTAATGAATGGTATGATGACTTCATTGTAGCAGAAGAAGCCTGCTACAGTCAAGTTGTCACACCGTTTGAGGCCCATAATATTGTACTTAATGGTATAATCAACACAAAAAGGAAAAAATATGTTTATTAAACTCACTGATATTTTGCTGATGTTCTGTTCAGCACCGTCAGAACACAATGATAACTGTGACAGGTACACGGCACTAAACCAAGTAATTGTAGAAACAGTTTAAATTGACACCTAATGTCCTTACATGGTGCCCTCTATAAGTTGGATAACTGCAAAGTTAATGTAGGGAAGTCTGGCTATTAGGTCTTAAAATGATAGCCTCTTTGGTATCATTTTAAGACCTATTAATGATAGCCCCAGAATCTTTGGTAAATTAAGTTATTTATTTCGTGTGCAAACTACAGAAAATGTAAGATCATACATATACATATAAATTTAAATATACATTTAAAGAAATAGACATTAAAAGAATATGGATTAAAAGACAAATATGCCACTTGCATGAAATATTAATTTAAGTAAAAACATAAAATGAGAAATTTCACTCATCCAGTGACTAATATACTTTAAAGTTGTTTCATTACACTGCATTAAATCTTCTCGGGTACATATATTATTAACGTCTATTAGGCAGCATTGCAGAAGATGATCCATGGTTTGTGTTTCACCACATGAGCAGCTGTCATTGTCTGTGTAGCCCCATCTGGCCATATTCTGCTTTGATCTGCCCATTCCGGAACAAAGTCTATTCAATGTCTTCCATCTTTGCCAGTCAAGATGTAAGCCGGAAGGAAGAGATTCGTTTAAGTTCAGAGCCTCTGGAGATTGTTCTTACCACATTGTTGACCTTATAGCTTTTATGGAATCAACCAATGGTTCCACTGAATGAGTGAATAAAACTTTTCCTTTATCTTAATTAATGCAACCATACTTGTTGAGGTTGGGAGAGTGCTTCATAGCTGATGCTGATTCTAAGAATAGCCTCTTGGCCCTGTAACGACTTTTATGTAATATAGATGTTTTTCTTCATCTAATCTTATGTGAAGGAGTATCCAGAGTATGATCTGCCAATCTGACTTGCCATACAGGTGATCTCAGTTGTAATTATGTTCTTCAAGGCAGATGTTAACTGATCCACCAGTCTGTCCAAAGTAGGCAACTTGCAGGTGCAAGGAACTTTATATGCTCCCAAATGTTCAAGAGGATGCCGATCTTGAATGACAGGTTTGAAAGTGGTATGGAGATCATTTTTGTAAAGAACTTTGGCTATTTTTTTCTGATATATATATCTTTTCTTTGCATACACCTTTTGAGGGTAGGAGAGCTGTTTGCCTGAGATGGTCTGCATCAAAGTAGGAACATGAAGCTGGATCAATTACTGTCGAATGGAGGAGACTATCCAAGCAAGGATATGTGAAGTAAATGGAATAGTGGTATGTAACCTATCAAGATAGGAATAGGTTTGAAATTAGTATTATTATTACACACTTCATGGAGTCAGCGGACTCATCATGGGAGGTTCATTCAACTGACAACATATTTATCATATAGAATCTTAATACTCCTCACATTAACAACATATTCTGGTAATGCATTCCATTCACTGACAATCCTCCATGTAAAAAAAAATCTACTCTTCACAACCTTCTTCACCACACTTTTACATAACTTCTCGGAATGACCTCTGGTTCTTCCCCTCTCACCTTTTACTCTTTTTATAATCCCCTCTGGATCAATCTGATAAAATCCTCTCACTAACTTAAATGTCTCTATCATATCACCTCTCTTCTTCCTATCCACCAAACTCTGCAATCCACATTTTTTCAACCTCTTTTCATAGCCAGCATTCCAAACTCCTGATGTTATCTTATTCAGTCATCTCTGAACCCCCCCCCCTCTCCAGTGTCTTCATATCACATTGAAAACCAGGTGACCAGATCTGAGCACAATAGTCCAAGTGTATAATAAATTTAGTTTAATCCTTTATCCAAGTGTGAGAAAACAAAGTTTGCACCTGAAAGTATCTTCAGGACTGGGATAAGGTAGTACAACACAGGGCAACTCGTTGCAAAAGTGGACCAAGCTAACATCACTCCTGTCTCAGTATCTCCCATAATGCAAAACACATCTCCTTGCAGATATGTATAATGTTATGCATTAAGGGAAGGGCCACTACCCAGACTATTTTCGACCATTACTGAGGTCTCTTCGGTGGAAGCCAGGCCCAGAAGTGGAGATACCCCTAGGAAGAAGCAATAGCAAGGTCATCTTTACCTATAGGAGTTGCCAAAAGGTGTGCCACCTTTTTATTAAATTACTCTGGATTTAGAGAAAGATGTTAAATTTATTTTTCACTTAGTTAGACTATAATAAATTTAATTTAATCCTTTATCCAAGTGTGAGCAAACAAAGTTTGTGCCTGAAAGTATCTTCAGGACTGGGGTAAGGTAGTACAACACCGGGCAACTCATTACAAAGGTGGACCAAGCTAACATCACTCCTATCTCAGCATTTCCCATAATGCAAAACACATCTCCTTGCAGATATGTATAATGATATGCATTAAGGGAAGGGCCACTACCCGACCTTTATTGAGGTCTCTTCAGTGGGAGCCAGGCCCAGAAGTGGAGATACCAGGCAGAAGCAGTAGCGAGGTCATCTGTACCTACAGGAGTTGCCAAAAGGTGTGCCACCTTTTTATTAAATTACTCTGGATTTAGAGAAAGATGTTGAAGGTTTATTTTTTACTTGGTTAGACTATAATAAATTTAATTTAATCCTTTATCCAAGTGTGAGCAAACAAAGTTTGCACCTGAAAGTATCTTCATGACTTCAGGTTGGTAAGGTAGTACAACACCGGGCAACTCGTTGCAAAGGTGGACCAAGCTAACATCACTCCTATCTCAGTATCTCCCATAATGCAAAACACATCTCCTTGTGGATATTTATAATGTTATGCATTAAAGGAAGGACGATTACCCAGACTAGTTTTGACCTTTATTGAGGTCTCTTCAGTGGGAGCCAGGCCCAGAAGTGGAGATACCAAGCAGAAGTAATAGCGAGGTCATCTTTACCTATGGGGTTGCCAAAAGGTGTGCCACTGTTTTATTAAATTACTCTGGATTTAGAGAAAGATGTTGAAAGGTTATTTTTCACTTGGTTATATACTATTGCTTCTGCCTGGTATCTCTGCTTCTGGCCCTGGCTCCTACTGAAGAGACCTCAATAAAGGTCGAAACTAGTCTGGGTAGTGGCCCTTCCCTTAATGCATAACATTATGCACATCCATAAGGAGATGTGTCTTGCATTATGGGAGATACTGAGGTAGGAGTGATGTTAGTTTGGTCCACCTTTGCAACGAGTTGCCTGGTGTTTTACTACTTTACCCCAGTCCTGAAGATACTTTCAGGCAAAAACTTTGTTTGCTCACACTTGGATAAAGGATTAAACTAAATTTATTATATTCTAACCAAGTGAAGAATAAACTTTCAATATCTTTCTCTAAATCCAGAGTAATTTAATAAAAAGTTTGCACACCTTTTGACAACTCCTATAGGTAAAGGTGACCTTGCTATTGCTTCTGCCTGGTATCTCCACTTCTGGGCCAGGCTTCCTCTGAAGAGACCTCAATAAAGGTCGAAACTAGTCTGGGTAGTGGCCCTTCCCTTAATGCATAACATTATAACATTATGCATATCCGTAAGGAGATGTGTTTTGCATTATGGGAGATACTGAGATAGGAGTGATGTTAGCTTGGTCGACCTTTGCAATGAGTTGCCCGGTGTTGTACTACTTTACCCCAGTCCTGAAGATACTTTCAGCGACAAACTTTTTTTGCTCACACTTGGATAAAGGATTAAACTAAATTTATTTTAGTCTCACCAAGTGAAAAAAAAGCTTTCATCAGTCCAAGTGTAGCCTGACCAGTACAATTTGACCAATGCTTCATTTGCTCATATGACACTTTTCAGTGATGACTAATGCCCATTTACATGATACTGCATTCATTCACATGTTGGTTTCAGTGATATGATGATGAATTACAGTTTTCTTGATTGTTTTTTTTTTTTTTATATATATCTGATCCACACACGAAAAGTCACAAGACCTGTAGCAGATTCATGCTGTGTGTGGGCAATGACCTCTGGGAAATGGAATGTAAATGGGCAAGATAATAAAGAGAAAGGAGGAATCTGTTCACATTTTGTTTTGAATAGCTGCAGTTTTTATTCTTTAGAGAAGGCAGAGTGGGGAGGCTGTTCCAAAGAGCAGAAGTAGATGGAAAGAGAGAGAAGGCAGTGAACTTGGTTCTTTAAGTTTCAAAATGGACTGTAAAAGGATTTAGCAGTGGCTCTTGTTCTAATGATTTAGCAGGAAAGTGGAAAAATAATATTTGGCAATTCAGTTGAGCGTTGTCGTTAAAGTGTCTGTTGAAGAAGCAGAAATCGAATGTGAGAGGTATTGTTAATTAGCTGGATTTCCTTCTTCTGGATAGGATCAAGAGAGGATTTTAGTGCACCAAATGAAATATGTGAGCAGTGTTTCATGGCTGGATGGATTTGGGATTTGTATAGAATTAACAGCTCTTTAGGTGTGAAGTAGTGTCTTGTGCAAAAAAAGTGCACCAAATTTTTTGGCAGCTGCAGTTGTTGTTGTGCCCTGTGCAGAAACTATAGTTGAAATGTGTTTATGCCAGGAAATACCAGAGGCATAGATTAGTTCAAGAAGAGAAATCTGATCATGTGTGGATATCTAGGTATTGTTGAAGGTAAGGGGGGGGGGGTGGATGTTAGCTCTTTCTTGTGAGATATCTGACAGGACTGAGTTTTGGTTACATTGAAGTCTACAAGGTAGTCCTTGTCCCATTTGGATATAGCTAAGAGATTGAAGTTCAGGTCACTGGGTGTGATGGATCTTGAGGATTCTAATACTTCAGCCCTACAAGGTATGTCTGATAAAAATGAGGAATGGAGTGTACTGTCATTGGCAAAGCTATGAATAGGATTCGAAATCTGTAAAGCTGGTCATTTATATACAAGAGAAAGAGAGTGGGTGAAAGAATGAAACCCTGGGGTAATCCCTTCATTCGTGGGAAATCTGAGGAGAGGAAACCATGCAGTATTACAGGTAGTGAACAACTTGGAAATAGTTAGCGATTCAGTTGCAGAGTGTGGAAGGCAGATCATAGGATGGCAGTTTGATACGTAGCCCCCTATGCCAAACTCAATCAAATGCCTTTGAAATATCAAGGTTTGCTGGAGTCCACAGGTGGTTAGTGAAAGCTATAAGATCATCTATAGATCACAAGAGGCAGTATCCTTTTGGCTGGTTACTGATTAGTTGTTAGGTTTCTAGGTAGTTCAAACTAATCTCTATAATTTTAGAGAGAACAGAAGTGAGAGCAGTTGGACAGTAGTTTGCTGATTCACTTTTTTTCACCTTTCTTTGGATGGACTGAATGTGGGCCTCTTTTCGTATTGTAGGATAGATGCCATTGAATAGGATAGATTGAAGAGGCAATACAGAATAGATGTTAGTTCTGAGACACAAGTTTTTAACACAGTAGGTGGGATACCATCAGGACCAGGTGCCTTGTTTGTGCCCAGGTTTTTAAGAATCCTTAATAACCTCGTAAGGGTTCTTAAGAATCCTTACGAGTGACATGGAGTGGAGAGAGCTTTGCCCAGGTCATCAGTGCAGAAATTCAAAGAAAATAGTAATGCCAGTAAGTCAGCCTTGTCTTTTTGTGAGATAACTACAGTACCAGCTTGATGTAAGAGTGGTGAAAACCTGGGTAGGCAGTTGTGCCCAATGGCCTGTACAAGGGACCAGAAGGAGCGACTGCCATTTGGGCATTTGGCTCTGTGAGAGTCTGATTTGAATTTACTGATGATTCTTTTACAGCTGTTGTGAGCTGCAGGATAGACGGAATGAGCAGCTAGATTCTTGAGCCATTCATGATATGCAGAGGTTTTTTTCTTTTACTGCATTGCACAATTTTTTGAAAACCAAGGCTTGGATGTTGGCTGTGTGATAAAAGCCTTCATTCCTGTGAGGATGATTTCTCTTATTCGGTCTGAGCAGGTATTTGGGTCAGAACTGAAGCAGTATTCAGACCATGGGAAGGAGTAATAGAAGTCATGAAGATTGTCCCATTTTGGCACCCTTGTAAGCTCCAAATGACTGAGAACTAGAGGGTGGAGGTTGTTCTGTGGAAAAAGAATTATATGAGGTTGTGATCTGAGTTACCAAGAGAATTCACATCCACTGTATACTTGGAAGGAGGGGGGGGGGATAGTTAGGAGGAGATCAAGTGTATTAGCAAATTGGAGAGGTTGTCAGGTATTCTGGTAAGGAGATTGAGGATCTGTGACAGGTAGTTGCTAATGACAAACATGTCAGCATTCCTGCCTGCTTGTTTGGTGAAACTGGAAAAGGGAATTCAATATGAGTGTTGTTAAAGTCCCGAAGATGGGTGATCTCACTATTAGGGTATTTCAACTGTAGAAAGCTAAACTTTAGAGAATTGGTTGAAGAAGTTAGAGTAGTTAATGGAGTTTGGAGAGAGAGAGAATATGAAAAAGGCTGGTAGGTTTGTTCTGTCACAAGTGCTCTCCTTGTGACAGAACAAACTGTGTAGTTTGCCATTTGAGGTGGACAATGGTTTCTGAAGTTTCCAGTTGGGATTCTGATAAGAGTAGTATTATTATCAACAGACCTCCATGGATGCAAGCGACTCATCATAGAGGATCCCATTCTCACATGCACAGCTAATCATTATATCTAGGGCCTCCGTAGCTCAGTCGGTATAGACAAAGTCCTTTGGTCAGAAAGACCTGGGTTCGATTCCCATCCATGTGTGAGGAATCTTTATCTGATCTCTTTTGACTAAAGGTGAGTTAGCTGGTCTCAAACAGAGGTAGCAGGTTTATTCAGCCCAGAAACTCAGTTTTTATCCCTCAGAACAGGCAAAGTGGTCCGTGAACACACTAATCTACAGTCAAAAATGCATACTTAAAAATCCCTCATTGCAGGGCTCAGCCGATTCTAAGGGACAGATGAAGAAAATTGGGTGAATCCCACATGACAACAACATCATTATATCTACAATCAAATGTATTTAGTCACTGCACTCACCACACTCGCAGTCAGTTCATTCCAATCACCCACCACTTACTATGCAAAAAATCTATTCCTCATGTCCTTATTACACCCACCTTATCAGCTTCCAGAGATGGTCTCTCAGTCTCCCCATCTCCAGATGTTCTATGAAAAACATCCACATTAATCTGGTAATTACCTCTTACTAACTTATACGTGTCGATCATGTCTCCCCTCTTCTTTTTATCCACTAGGCTCTGTAATTTGCATTCTCTCCATCTGTCCTCATGTTCCAGAGACCAGAAACACTTACTCAATCATCTTCGAACCCTCTCCAACATCTCATCATCCTTTCGAAAACAAGTTGACCAAATCGGTTTACAGTAATCCATCTGTGGTTGATCAAAGCCTTGTACAATGGAATCAAAATATCCTTACCTCTACACATCATTGTTCTCTATAAGTAAACAAATTTTGCTTGTGAAGTCACTTCACAACTGGGTTACTTGTCACGTGCAAACTTTGTTTGCTTACTTGAATAAAGGATGAAACCAAGAATATAATTCCTTGGCATCTTTAACTTATAGTATAACCAAGTGAAAAAATTTTCAACATTTGTTTTGAATTGCCTGTAATTTGCTAATTTGAGTCTGCTGTGACTCCACATGGGTTAGCCATACGTCAGGACTGACCTGATCAGCATCTTGCATAGCAACAGTTTAAGTTCTGTGCTTAACCAGCTATGTCAGTTACGTAACGAGTATAGTGGTCTTATTTGCTTTTGAGTGGATATGATTGATATGGGTCATGTTAGTTGTACCCGTAAGTATTTGGCTACTAGTTACCATGGAATGGGGGTTCCAGACATGTCCACTTTGCCTTCTGGAGACACTCATCTTCTTCTGAATAACATTTCACATGCTCTTATCTGCAGTAACATCAATTTGCCCTTTTTTAAGCCATTGTTTTAGTTCTGAGACTGTATTTTGTAGTTTTTTGGTTGCTAATCTATATGTCCATGCAGTTAGCCTAGTGGCTTTGCGCTTCGCAACCATATGCCTGGGGAAGGAGAGTCCTAGGTTCGATTCCCGTCGACATCATGAGGAGCTTAAGGATCTTCCTTGGCCATAGCCAAGTTAGCCTGTCTTGGACGTGGACAGCAGGGTTTTTTCTGCCAGTTTATCTGGGATTTTTCATCCCACAAGCAGGCAAACTGGACCCTTGAACAAAACACAGGCTACAGTCATAAAATATGGCAAGGAAGGCAATGGGAAACCACCTTGCTTCACTATCTCCCTAGTAATCAGCTGCAACCTACTCAAAGACAGGAAGACACAGATCACAATCTATGTTGTAGGGAGTAGACCATTATAACAGTATTGTCTGTGTATAGGGATGTTGTGATGGCAACTGTGCATGGAATGTCAGCCACATGGATGGCAAAGAGCAGAAGTGATAGCAGGGAGCACTGGGGAATGCCTGCTATCATTTTGCATTCAGATGATATAATTCCCTGTAGCTTCACTTGAAGTTTATAATCACTGAGGTACGATTTTGTAACTTTGACCAGTTCTAGTGGGAATTTGGCCTGTAGGAGCTTGAAAAGAAGTCCCTTGTGCCATATTTTGTCGAATGCTTTGGCAACATCCAGATAGATCTCATCTGTGTTCTGCTTTTTGAACTCTATGCTGATGTTTTCCATGACTCTCAGAATCTAAATTGCTCATTGAGGATGAAATTTAATTCTTTAGTGACTTTCTGCAGAATTATTGGTATTACTATTCAGCATTTGCACCGTATCTATCATACTTTGCTTTGAACTCATTTACAGTCATGGCACCCACAACAAACTCTGGCAACTTATTCCACTCATTCACTACTCTCCAAGTAAAAAACCTAGTTCTAACACCCTTGCTAACTACACTCTTGCTCAGTTTCCATGGTTGGCCCCCCTAGTTCTCTCACCAGCAGACCTGTTATGAAATATTTCCTCTGAATTAATCTTGTAAAAACCCTTCAGTAATTTGAATGTCTCAATCATATCACTCCTTTTCCACCTATCAACCAATTTCTGTAACCCACAGATCTTCAACCTGTTCTTGTAAGGTTCATACTATAGACCAGCTATCATCTTGGTCACTTACCTCTGGATCCTCTCTACCTCCTCCCCATCAAGAAGAAACCCTGGCACCCAGATCTGGGCACAGTAGTCAAGATGGGGTCTTATCAAGGCTCAATAAAGAGGAACAATAACTTGCTTGTCTCTGCTCGTCAAAGTATCCTTCAGTAACCAAGTGATTTGATGTGCTCATTCGGCCACTTTCGCTATGTGCCCCCTAAACTTCAACTCCCTATCCCCCAACGCTCTCAAATCTCTGGCTTCGTCAATCTCCTGGAGTACAGTTACACCAATGTGGCTGCTAATCTTTTCACTCCAAAATGCATAACTTTACACTTTGCTATGTTAAACTGACATCCATTCTTCTTAGCCCAGTCTTCCAATCTATCCAAATCATCCTGCAAATTTTTACATCATCTTGTTGGCCAAGTGGTTAGTGTATCTGCTCTCCAGCCAAAAGGCTGTGGGTTTGAATCCTGCCGTGGGCATGGATGTTTGTGATTGTCCGTGAAAATATTAGTGGTGGTAATGGTTGGCAGTAGATGGCATTGGTGTATTTGTTGGTGGAAACGGAGAGTCATGGAGTAGGTGCCCTCCCCTCGATTAGTCTTTGGACTCCTTGGAGGTGTCACATATTAATAATCTGCATTCACTATTGCTCTACCCAACTTTGCATCATCAGCAAATAAATGAACAGTTCCTCTCAGATCCTTTCCTATATCATTAATGAACAAATTAAATAGCAGTGGTCCAAGAACAGAACCCTGTGGCACACTGCTAGTCACAGGCCTTCTTTTAGACTCTATTCCTGAATAAATTACTCTCTGATATCTCTCCATCAACCACCCTCCTATCCATCTCACCAACCCCATATCCATCCCCATGTGCTGCAGTTTACTGATTAGAATTCCATCTGGTATCCTGTCAAAGGCCTTAGCAAAGTCTAGCTGTATCACTGTAAACCCATTACCCCTATCCAGTTCACTGTCACTGTATTATAAAACGTGAGCAAGTTACTGAAGCATGATCTACCCTTCACAAAACCATGCTGTATCCCATTTTCATCTATCATTCCTGTATTTTGCTCTTGACCACCTTCTCCAAAACCTTGACAACGACTCCTGATATGCTGATTGGTCGGTAATTTGCGACAGCAGTCTTGGAGTCTCCTTTATGCAATGGAACTATTTTCCCCTCTTTCCACCCCCTCAGGATTAACCCAGAGCTGATACTTAAATTAAGCAATATGGTCAAGGGCACTAACAATTTCTTAATCACCTCAATCACCGAAATAGTAATTCTACTATTTCAACTGATTCAGTTACCTCCCTTCAGCATGGCTTAAAATCATTCTGCCGTATACATTTTTCTTTTACTTGCAGCATATTGGTTTAACTGTTTGGGATTCTCTTTAGCTTGCATTGCTAATTTCCTTTCGTAATCTGCATTTGCTTTTCTTACCGCACTAATTACCCTTATAGCCTGTGCTTTGTACTGTTCGTGTTCCTGCAGGTCACCTTTCTCCTTAAATTCCCTCCACAATTGTTTATTTTTTTGCAGTTCAAGCTTAATGGTGTTACTCATCCATTTAACTCCGACTTGATTTACTCACCAGACTCTAGGTATGCAATCGGCCATTACTTTCTTCAAATGCTCCTTTACCACTTCCCATGCACTATCAACATCCAGCCCTTACAGTTTTACATGCCATGGCACTGATCCAAGCAATCTCCTAAGCTTGTCATACTTACCAGCCAGTAATTCTACGTATACCTTGTCTTAAATGTACCAGTAATTCCACATGTACCTTGTCCCTAAAGAAATAAAAAAAGAATGCAGGAAAGCCAAAGAGGAATGGATTAAATATAAATGTATAGAAAACCTTGGTAAAAAACACAGAAGCAGAGAAATGCATGAAAAGATCAGAAAAATGACAAGCAGGACAGCAAACCATGCAGGTGTCATTAGACTCAAGAGACCATATTCTAATGGATAAAAAAACAAAAACATTGAAAGATGGATCGAATACAAAAGGAAATTATATGAACAACAAAGAAATGATATTCCTGAATAGACTGATTTAGAAGAACCATCCATTTTACTCTATGAAATTGAAAATGCCGTCAGAAAACTAAAACCACATAAAGCTGCAGGAATAGATAACATCTTGGCAGAATGGTTGAGTGCTCTCGATGGAGGACTGAAATTTCTAACAAAATTATGCAATAAAATATATGAGACTGGATTTCTACCCAAAGATATTAATCACTCAACTTTTATTCCAATTCCCAAAAAAAAAACAAAAGCTACAAGATGTGAAGAGTTCAGGACAATCAGTCAAGTATCAAAAGTCCTCCTATATATTATTCTTGAAAGAAATAAAAGAAAAATAAACATAGAAATGAATGATACACAAAGTGGCTTTAAGGAAAATGTAGGTACAATAAAAGGTATTTTCAACGTCAGAACTATCATAGAAAGATATCTAGAAAAACAAAAAAGATGTGTACCTCTGCTTCATAGATTACAAAAAGGCATTCGACAATGTCCAACATGAACAATTAATTGAAATGCTTTCAAAAATAGGCATGGATTGAAAAGACATTAGGCTATTAACTAATCTTGACTAGGAACAGACTGCATCTTTGAGAATAAATGGAGAAACCTCAGAAGAATTCCCAGTTCAGAAAGGTGTGAGACAAGGCTGTATCTTTTCTCTGATTCTCTTTAACCTGTACACAGAAGAAATATTTAATAAAATTAGTATTAGTAACCTCAAAGGAATCACTGTAGGGGCAGAAATATTAATAACCTAAGATATGCAGATGACACGGTTCTTCTAGCTGAAAACAAATATTACCTCAAAACTCTTATAGATGAAACCCTCAAGTATAGCGAACAGTATGGCCTCAGTTTTGTAAAAATAATCATAATTAAAATTCTGAATATTTTTACGAATTGTTTATGTTAGTATGTTTATTAGTTTTGTTTTCATAACACGCAGCATTGTCGGCACTTGCGATGTGCCCGTTATGGAATTTTTTTGTCCAAAGTGATATGTAAAGAAGTTAAAAAATTGATGTACTTACTAGATTTGATCTTTGTATTACTTAAAAGAATTTGATTGTGGTTTGAAATATTAAGTTTTGTGTATGAAGACATTCTCTTGTCGCTAACGGATACAACGTGTCAGCCATTTTACAGTACTTAGTTTCTGACTTTCGTGGATTGCGCATGCTCGCGGAGAAGTTTTATGGAGTGATTGACAGCTGACAAGAGAGCGTTCGGTATTGGGTAACGGTTGTAAACAAGATAGCGTTCGGTATCTGGGTAACGGTTGTAAACAAGATAGCGTTCGGAAGGAATTTAGAATACAGGCCGGCGGATTTTTTAGGTTCAGAGGAACTTAAGTTTTATTGTGACAGTCGGAAGAAAATTAATAATATATTCCGAAAAAGGAATCGTGGAACTATTAAGTTTTAATGTGGATAAATAAAAGGAAAATATTGCTATAGATCGTTTTAAAAGGATTATTGGAGGAAACGCTAATTGGAAGATTTTATTATGTGCACAAGGGATCACTCCAATTCCAATTGGAGTGAACCCTTGTGCACATAATAAAATATCGGTACGCTCAGAATAAAAAAATAATTGTTAGAAACAGAGATCATCTCTATGGTAGGATTAAATATTAAGATAAATATGAATATCCTCAATATAAAAATCCACCAATTATTAACAGTTTCAACTTTGATAATTTCAAGAGAAAATAAAATACCAAAAATATGCATCAATATAAAAAGAAATAAATTAGAACAGGTACAAAAATACATATACCTCGGACACTTGATCACAGAGAATGGCAGGACAGAAGATGAAATTAGAAAACGAATTGAAATTGCAAGGTCAACTTTCAACAGTATGAAAAATCTACTAACATCTAGAGAATTAAATCTGAAAACAAGACTAAGAATCTCCAAATGCTGCATATGGTCTACATTATTATATGGAGTAGAGACATGGACACGCTCCAATCTGAGTGTGAAAAAACTGGAGGCCTTTGAAATGTGGATGCTGCGAAGAATTATGAGAATATCACGGAAAGACAAAAAGACAAATGAAGAGGTACTAGAGATGGCAGGCGTAAACAGGGGCCTGATGAAAGAAATTAAAACGAGAAAAGTCAGATATTTTGGACACATTCTGAGACATAACTGCCTACAAAGGACACTTCTCGAAGGAACTGTTGAGGGAAAGAGGAAGACAAAGACTTTAGTGAATGAAAAATATAGAAGACTGGACCTATCTCTCATATGAGTAATGTAGTAGAGAGGTGCAGAATAGGACATGGTGGAGACACATGGTAGTCAATCTCCTGGAGGGAGAAGACACCTGACAGGACAGGACCTTGTCTTAATTGAAAATTGCACACATTTAACCACCTACCAAGTCAAGATCTTATGATCACTCTCACCAACTGGTAGCAACGTGGTCATATTCATTTCATACATTTAGCCACCTGGGAGATGGCTAAATGTGTGAAATTTTCGACTAAGACAGGGTACATGTGGAATTACCGTGCTGGTAAGTATGAAAAGCTTAGGAGATTGCTTGGTTCAGTGCCTTGGCATGTAAAACTGCAAGGGCTGGATGTTGATAGTGCATGGGAGGCAGTTAAGAAGTGTTTGCAGGAGGCAATGACTGACTGTATACGTAGAGTCCGAATAATAAATCAAGTAGGGATTAAATGGATGAATAACACCATTAAGCTTGAGCTGCAAAAAAAGAAACAACTGTGGAGGGAATTTAAGGAGAAAGGTGACCTGCAGGCACATGAACAATAAAAAGCCCAGGCCAGAAGAGTAACAAGTGTGGTAAGAAAAGCAGAAGCAGATTATGAAAGAACATTAGCCATGCAGGCTAAAGAGAATCCCAAACAGTTTTTTCAATATGTTGCAAATAAAAGAAAAAATGTATATGGCAGATTGATTTTAAAAATGCCGATGGTAGGGAGGTAACCAAATCAGTTGATATAGTAGAATTACTGAGTGAGCATTTTTTGCAACAGTATATCATCCAGGTGGTGACATTGCAGAAATGGAAGAACCAACAGTTTATATGGGAATTGTGGTGAATGAAGTGGAGGTGAATGTCTATTACAAAATCTCAATGTCAATTCATCTGCAGGATTGGATGGTATACCAGCTCGTGTTGTACGAGAAGCAGTTAAAGAATTGTCGGTGCCTTTGACCATTTTGTTTAATTTGAGTCTTGGGTCTGGGTTAGGATCAAAGAGGATCCAAGACAGTTGTTGCAAATTGCCGACCGATCAGCATATCAGGAGTCATTGTCAAGGTCTTGGAGAAAGTAGTCGAGAGCAAAATACAGGAATGGGTTGATGAAAATGAGATACTGTATGGGGGACAGCATGGTTTTGTGAAGGATAGATCATGTCTCAGTAACTTGCTCAAGTTTTATAACACAGTGACAGCTGAACTGGATAGGGATAATGGGTTTACAGTGATTTTGCTGGACCTGGCTAAGGCCTTTGACAGGATACCACATGGAATTCTAATCCATAAACTGCAACATATGGGAATGGATATAGGGGTGATGAGATGGATAGGTGGGTGGTTGATGAAGAGATATCAGAGAGTAGTTTATTCAGGAGTAGTAGAGTCCAAAAGACAGCCTGTGACAAGTGGTGTGCCGCAAGATTCTGTTCTTGGACCACTACTATTTAATTTGTTCATTAATGATATAGGAAAGGATCTGAGAGGAACAGTTCATTTGTTTGCTGATGATGCAAAGTTGGGTAGGGCAATAGTGAAAGCAGATGATGTAAGAATTTTGCATGATGATTTGGATAGATTGGAGGACTGAACTAAGGAGAATGGATGTCAATTTAATATGGCAAAATGTAAAGTTATGCATTTTGGGGTGAAAAGATTAGCAGCAGTATACCACATTGGTGGAACGGTAATCCAGGAGATTGATGAGGCCAGTGATTTGGGAGTGTTGGTGGATAGGGATGAAGTTTAGTGGGCACATTGCAAAAGTGGCTAAATCAGCTCATCAAATCACTTGGCTGCAAAAAAGTACATTGATGAGCAGAGACAAGCAATTTATTGTTCCTCTGTATCCCAATCTCGACTGTTGTGCCCAGATTTGGTAGCCTGGGTTTCTTCTAGATGAGGAGGAGGTGAAGAGGATCCAGAGGCGAGTGACCAAGATGATAGCAGATCTATGGGATGAACCTTATGAGAACAGGTTGAGGATTTGTGGGTTGCAGAAATTGATTGATAGGCGGAAGAGAGGGGGATATGATTGAGACATTGAAATTACTGAAGGGTTTCTATAGGATTAATTAATTCCAAGGATTATAGGATTAATTTTTTCTATAGGATTAATTCCAAGGCCATCCATGGAAGCTGGGCAAGAGTAGTTAGTAAGGGTGTTAGAGCTAGGTTTTTTACTTTTAGAGTGGTGAATGAGTGGAATAAGCTGCCCGAGTCTGTTGTGGGTGCTATGACTGTGAATGGGTTCAAGGCAAAGTATGATAGATACTGTGTGAATGTCGAATAGTCGATGAACATCATGTTCAGGGCCTCCCTCGATGAGTCTAAGGACTCCTTGGAGTTGCCCGTAATAATAATACTGGTAGCAACATGGTCATATTCATTACAGTCAAATTCTCAGATTCAGTTACTAGGTCAAGCACTCTCGAACCCCTGGTATATCTATTACATGCTGTCTCAGGTAGTTATTCCTTAGTAACTGCATAAAATTCATTTCCTTCCTTCCATGTGTCCCCTCCTCCTTCTAATTAATGTTACCATAGTTGAAATCCCCCATAATAATTACCTGTCCTCCACTCATTGAGTCTATTGCCTATGCATACTATCCCCATCATCCATTCCATTGCCTAGTCTATAGCAGCACCCAACTGTATATTTTGTTCTGCTGGCCTCAATCTCACATCAGATAGCCTCAAATGTGCTATTGTCACTATTGTGCAGTTGAACTTCAATTCTCTTTGACTGCAGTTCATCAGCTATCATCAATAACACTCCTCCCCCCATTCTTTTCTCTCTGTCATTCCTGAACACACTACCCTTCACATTCTATCCCACTAACTATATCATCTTCTGTTAGCCATGTCTCACTAATGCCAATAACCTGTGGCCAGGAAGAGCCAACCAAGTCCAAAAATTCCTCCTCCTTGTTCCTAACTGGCATTAGTATACATAAAGTACTAACGTCCCCTAGTCCCACCCGTATCTTGACACCTTATACTAAGTATCCCATTCTGGTTTGTTGTCCTTCGTACTAACTTAGGCATATTATACACGCTCTTACACTCAACAGCTTCCCCCCCCCAAAAAAAAGCTCTAGTTCCCCCGATTCTGCACATCAACTTTCACTTCATTCAGTAACACTTTTTCCAGTCCCACACACCAAATCCATTCAAATGCAAAACATCCTTCATAAGTCCTTTCACCCATCAAACTCACCCACACATCCACACCCACTCCTCCTGCATAACCTGCTCATAGAGTCATTTGCAATTATGACCCTCCTTCTTAACTCTACCCTTCTACCCTTGTCAACTCACTTCAGAAGAACAGTGCCCATGAAAGTACCATATAGAAAGTGATGGTGACTGAAGTAGTCTGTGAGGTACATGTCATCTATTAAGCAGATTCTCCTCTTCTGAATGTCATCAAGAATCCTTAGGGAATTCTTGGTGCTCCACTCCAAATGTAGGAACAGCTTTCCATGGTTGGTCAACTCCTAACACTCCCAGAAATGAGAGTGTTACGAATTGAGAAGAAGAAAAGTAATATTTAGAATGGAATCTAACACCAAGCTTTTTATATGCTAAGGTATGTAATATGTTCATGGCAGGATAAACTGGAAGTGACAGTCAATCCAAGGAAAGAAAGCTGATCTTGAAAGAAAACTAGAACATTATCAAAACAGAGGAATGAGGTAGGATTTTTCTTGCAGGTAATCAAAGCAGGCTTTTTTTTTTTTTTGGTATTTGAAATTTGCTAAGTTGTTTTCATCCCATTTGAGGATGTTGAGGAGGTCAGTGTTTAAGTCGATGATTATGGAAGATCTTGAGGCATCTAACATTAGAATATTAAGTTTTTTTGTTTTTTTTTTCACTTGGTTATACTATAAATTAAAGATGTCAAGAAATTATATTCTTGGTTTCATGTTTATCCAAGTGTAAGCAAACAAAGTTTGTGTGTGAAGTATCTTTGCGAATGGGCTACTTGTATATCAGAGCTAATGACTTCACATCAATTGCCTTAGTATCCCATAGTGCAAGACACATATCCTTATGGACATAACTTCTGCAATACCCTTCTGGGTCTGGCTCCCACTAATTAGACCTCAATAAAGGTTGAAACCAGTCTGGGCAGTGTCCCTTCCCATAATGCATAACTTTATACATGTCTGTAAGGATATGTGCCTTGCATTATGGGATACTAAGGCAGTTGATGTGAAGTCATTACCCCTATACAAGTAACCCAGTCATGAAGATACTTCAAAGACTTGGTTAAAGGATGAAACCAAGAATATAATTTCTTGGCATCTTTAAGTTATGGTATTAGAATACTACAGGGTTTCTCAAATGAACAATGCTGTCATTAGCAAAGCTGTGAATAAGATTTGAAATCAGAGATAGGAGGTCATTGATATAAAGGAGGAATAGTGTGGGTGAAAGCACAGAACCCTGGGCTCTTCAGCATTGATGGAGAAATCTGATGAGAGGAAGCCACCCACCATGAAATGCCTGCTTATTCAGTAGCCACAATGGCAGATACAATCAAATGCCTTTGAAATATTGAGAGCAGTAACATGGATTTCTCCAAATATTTCCATGTCCAAAGGTTGATGAGATTCGCTAGGATATCAACTGTTGAGTCTCCTGGTAATGAAGAAGCTGGCTGTTGATAAATTTCTCCATCACTTTTGAAAGTACTGAGTTGAGAGCAATAGGTGGCTAGTTAGATGGCTGATTTTTGTCTCCTTTTTGGGGTACAGGCTAAATGTAGGCTTGCTTCTAGGTAGATGCCAGTAGAATATGATAGTGTATGTATGTGATACAGGATGGGAATCAATTCTGGAGCATGAGTCTTGATCACAATTGGAGGAATATCATCTGGACCAGGAGCCTTATTAGTATCAAGATTAATCAGGATTTCCTGATGTCCTTTTGAAGAAAGTTCAGAGGAGATGTTCAGTGGGCAGTTTGTGGTAGTACAGAAGGTGATTTGCTTTTGTTATCCAGGCAAGAGTTGGAGTAAAAAACTGATGTCAAAATGTCTGCCTTTTTGTTGATTGAGGTTACGATGGAGCTATCAGGATACAAGAGAGTTTGGAGGGAAGGTGTGCTGCTTTCTTCATTTTGCGGTTAAGATTACATCTGCTACTTTCCATCTTGCCGGGAAGTAGTGATATCTTAATACTGCATTAATAATAGCAACAATGTGCATTATGATTTAATGTGGCAGACATTTGACGATTTTTGATAGAAATCCATCTGTACCTGGTGTTTTCTATTCCCAGTTTAGTGATGATTTCATGTTCCTCGGTAGATGATGTCAGTTAGATGGGGTATATATACTCTACACATTTTAGCATACAGCATACCGAGGCGTGTACTTTACTTAAGTCCAGATCCACATATGTGTAGTTTGGGCTACACACTGAATTTCGTTTCCCACTGTTGATTTCAACAGGTTTTAAATGCATATCGGACTTTCTTTATAGCCTGCCGAGTTCTTGCTGGAGCCAGCATTCTGTGGTATTGGTGCCTGGCTCTGTTCTTTTCACGATCAGGTTTTTAAATTCTTCTGGAAGTCAGTCAGTGTTTATGTGTGATCCATCCATCCATGGTGGCAGTTGTTAATTCAGTCATTATCTGCTATCCAAAAATCGATGAATGACTCAAAATTGAGTCATCGATTTTTTTCCTTTAAGTCAGTGGTTACAACTGGTCCAACAGGTGCGTGTAGTGATACCAAGTTGAGTTAATGCAGAAATTTTTTTCCATATACATGTAAACATTTGTCAACTCATTGGTAAAATGCTCTGGATCAAAGACAGTTTTTTACTTGTTTACAAAGTAAATTATATTACTGTTTAATCCTTTATCCAGGTGTAAGCAAACAAAGTTTGCATGTGAGGTATCTTCACAATTACAGGTTGTTGACTTAACATCAGTTACCTCAGTCTCCCATAATGCAAAACACGCTTCCCTTGGACATGTATATTGCTATGCATTATGGTAATAGGATACTTAGACAATTGATGCAAAGTCAACAGCCTCTACACTGCTTGGAAAGAAGTCAATGGACACCCCCATAGACAAGGTGCATCATGCCATGTAATGAGTCATGTGTTTGTCATCATGCCTAAATCCTTGATAGGCATGATGACAAAAAAACAAAGGCTGGAACAGGCCACATAGAGTGGCTGTTCCAGCCTTAGAAGTTATTGTTGAATCTTTTAAGAGGACATCCTGGTTTTCTTTTTCCTAATGGCTTGTACTTTAAGACTTGTTTTGGTAATCTGTCAGTTTTCATTCTTTGAACATGTTCCATCCATTTACGTTTATATTTTTTCTATTTCTGATTACTGGTTTAATTCTTTCATAATGTCCTGTGTTTCTGGCCAGTATAAATTAGAGGAATATAATGCTCTAAGTCAGTGCAAATCTGTCCTGGTGAAATGGCTGCAAGAAGGGACTTAATGGAGTTTCAAAGAGGTGTTGTGATAGGATGCCATCTTGCAGGCCTATTTGTTCAGTAAATTGTTGATAAATTAGGCCATCCTAGGTCAACAATCAATGATACCATACTGAAATGAAAATGCAGGAAGTCATTTGCAAGTGCTATCTGCAGTGGACAATTCATACACTCACTGAACGTGATCATGGAATGCTATGAAGGATAATATGTAAAAACCACCATTTGTCATTCGACACATTGAATGTATGTGGAGTTCTGGGCATTGACTGGAACACAAATCTGCACAAAAACATTCAGAACCAATGCTCACAACATGGATTTCCATCATAGGACTGCAATATGCAAGCTCCAAATCAACATACAGTATTGTCTTCAGTGATACAAAAAGCATGCATAGTAGGATGTGGAAGCTTGGAAAGTTGTGTTATGGAGTAATGAATCACGTTACATCCTCTATGAAGCAGATGGAGGGGTGTGGCAGATGCCCAGCAAACTTCTCTTCCAGAGTGTGTAATCCCAACTATGAAATTCATATGTGGTGGTTTTGATGGCATCGTCCTGTTTTCCTGGTTTAGCCTTGGGCTGCACATTGAACTCCAAGAAGTAACTGAAGATTCTGAACAATGCAGTACTTCCTACTTGGTGGTTTTCTATGGAGCTGACCATTGTCTTTTTCAGCCAGACAGTGCACGTCGTAAGGCTGCTGTAACTGCATGGTTTGTGGATATGAACATCACCACACTTGACTGGCCTACACAGAACCCTGATCTCAACCCTTTTGAACATCTGGAAGATGAACTGGCGTGTCGGGTGAGATCAAGGGATGTTCACCTTACAATAATCCAGGACCTCATTACATGCCTACAGGAAGAATGGTCAAAAATTACCATTGATTGCTATTGTATGCTGTGGAAAGTATGCCTTGTAGGATTGCTGCCAGCCATCGCAGCAAAAGGGGAGTACTACATCTTATTAAGGTAGGCACATGGCTGTTTGTTCCTCACATTGTGGTGTCTGTTGACTTCCTTCCAAGCAGTGTATGTATAAGTAGTCCAGTCATAATCAGATCATTCAGTCAATTCATACACATTTATGTAATAATATAAAACAACTTTCATAGTTTCTATTTACATTTTAAAATAACACTATATTGATAGCAATTTATTTTTCTAAAAATATGTTGCTATGTTACATATCTAATATAGCCAGCCTGGCTGGCCGAGTGGTTAGCATATCCACTCTCCAGCCAAAAAAAACCTGCGGGTTCAAATCCTGCCATGGGTATGGATGTTTGTGATTGTCTATGAAAATACTAGTGGTGGTTGTGGACATTACATGGCGGTGGTGGATTTGAGTGGTGGAGACGGAGAGTTGTAGAGTAGGTGCCCTCCCTCGATGAATCTTGGACTCCCTGGAGGTGTCAAGTAATAATAATAATAATAATGCACACAAGCAGGTCTTTGTGTGAGATTTTAAGATTTATGGTGAGGGCACTAAC